>NC_139025.1:91094589-91325030 GCF_964662115.1 Mustela nivalis
TATTCAAAAATTAGTATAGAAAGGCAAAGAGACTAGACTAGCCAAAACCATTTTGAAAAAGAACAAAGTTGGAGGATTCCCACTACCTAATTTCAAGACTGCCTATATAGCTATAGTAATCAAGACCTTGTGATATTGAATAAAGGACAGATAGATATAGGTCACTGGAACAGAGTAAAGTTCAGAAATAGACCACACATATATGTTAGTTGATTTCTAAAATACCAAAGCAACTACCTGGAGAAAGGATAGTCTTTTCAACAATGGTGGTGAAACAGTGGGACATCATCTATGTACAAAGTATGGAACTTGACACATACTTCACATCATATACACAAACTGACTCACAATGAATCATAGACATATTTCTCAGAACCAGAACTAATAGAACATATGGAGAATATTTTTGTGACTATGGTTTGTGCAAAGATTTCCATAGACACCAAAGCACAATTCATAAAGAGAAAAAGAATTGATAAATAGGACTTTATCAAAATCTAAAACTTTTACTCTTTGAGACTTTTTTTTTCTTTTTTTGGAAAGACATTGTTAACAGAATGTAAATATAACCCCAGAGTGGGAGAAAATATTGACTAAATACCTGTCTGATAATGGACTGGTACCTGGAAGTCTTAGAACTCCATAATAAGAAAATAATTTAAAAATAGCTAAAGATTTGAACAGATACTCCACCAAAGATGATACATTTCAATAAGGCTACAAAAAGATGCTTAACATCATTAGTTATTAGAGAAATGCAAATTTAAATCATAATGAGGTAACCACTACATGCCTATTAGAATTGTTAAAAAACATGCAATGTATTGACTTTTGACAAGGATGCGGAACAGCTAGAATTCTCACACATTGCTGGTGGGAATTCAGAATGGTAGTGCCTCTTTGGAAAAATGTGACAGTTTCTTGTAGTTAAACATGCTTTTACTATACAATCTAGCATTCTTACAGATATACTTAAATGAAAATTTATGTTCACACAAAAATCTTTGGGGAAATGTATATAGTGGCTTTATAGTTGTCAAAAACACATACCCTTTAACTGGTGAGTGAAAAAACAACACTGTGCTACATCTATATAATGGAATACTACTCAGCAGTAAAAAGGAACCAACTACAAATGCACACAATATGGGTGAATTTAATTGCATTATGCTAAATGAAAGTAACCAGTATCAGATCATAATGTATGATTCCATTTATATGACCTTCTGGGACAAGCAAAATTGTAGAGATCAAAACCCGGTTAGTGGTTACGAGGGACTGGGATATTGTGTGAGGTCATTTGCTGAAGGTGATGAAACTATATTTAAGTCATAGAAAGCTGTTCAGCTCATGGTGGTGAATATACATTTTCCAGAATTCCAATTTTTCATTTGGAAGTTCAAATTTTATCTTCGGTGACAAATAACCATCAGTTGTTTTCCTTAAAGTTACTGCTTAATTTGTTCAGATTTGTAAAATTTTTGCCATTTATTTAAATCTGAATAACCATAGTTTGTCACCAGTTCTTTCAAGTAAAAATTGTTTGCAAAATGTGTTCTTCCCATCTTGTCACACAGAATTTTTTAAAAACAGATACTCAAGAGTCCAAATTTAATTATATTAATAATTAGTGTTAAGTAACAATTTAATTTTAATTAATTAATTTTGCTACTTCATTAAGGTCATCTTAAACGAAAGTGGCTTTTTTATATTTTTAAAGATTTTATTTATTTATTTATTTGACAGACAGAGATCAAAGTAGGCAGAGAGGCAGGCAGAGAGAGAGAGGAAGAAGCAGGCTCCCTGCTGAGCAGAGAGCCCGACTCGGGGCTCGATCCCAGGACCCTGGGATCATGACCTGAGCAGAGGCTTTAACCCACTGAGCTACCCAGGTGCCGTGAAAGTGACTTTTTTTTCTCCCCCTGCATGTGGCAGTAAGGAATATTATGTCTCTTTATAATCCTAGTTGGTACCATACTTGGTTGATACGGCCTTCACCCATGCCAGCAGTTTTATCCGCCATTGATTTTCACTGTGTACATAAAGATAGTGAAAAAAACAAACAAGTAAAGTATTAACAGAAGAAATACTGTTCTTGCACACATAGTAGAAAGGTCTCAGGGACCACAGGGGGTTTGCAGAAGACTTTTCGAGAACCTGCATTAAGGGGATTAACTCTCATTCTCAATTTATTTATTTGCTGCAGTATCATAGGGTTATGTTTGCTAGGGAAGACTTTTTAAGCAGTCTGTAAAATTATGTGTTTCAGAAGTAAAGTAAGTTAATAAGATACTCTGGTCTGAATATTCCTTATTCTGCAGTTCAAATACACTCCACCAGGTGGCATCATACCTCTGCTTGTTACCAACTCTTCCTAAAAATGAAGACACAACTTTTGATAAAGAATTTCTTCTAGAATTGCTGGTAAATATTAATGTTCTTTAAATTTTCCTTTTCTTAAATATGTGTGTTAATGAAAATTTTTTCCTGGGCTAAAGGTTAAGTAGGTCATTTCTACCTGTTTTACAAGTACATATCTGATTTTGCCAGATTTTTTATCTAATAGGTTTCTTTTCTTAAGTCTTTTACCTTTTAAAACTGCTTTATGGCATGAATTCATTCCATGCAAACATTTTTGAGCAGCTTCTGTGTCAGGCACTGGCTTCAGGCATTGGGATACATAGGTAATTGACACCATTCCTGCCTTTTAGAGGTCATAGTTATACACACACAGTTAATACGTACGCATTCATATTTATTTAACCTTTTATTTTGTTTTATTTTTATTTGTTTATTTGACAAAAAGAAAGCACAGGTAGTCAGAGAGGCAGGCAGAGAGGGTGTGGGGGTTCGGGGGAGCAAGCTCCCCGCTTGGCAGAGAGCCCTATTGGGGCTTGATCCTAGGACCCTGGGATCATGACCTGAGCTGAAGGCCCAGGCTTTAACCCACTGAGCCACCCAGGCACCCCTAACCATTTATTTTAAAAGTTACTTAAATATTATACCTTGGATATTAAGGCATACCTTTATCATTAGAAAGCTCAGGAATATTTATAAAAACTAAGTTATCACTGACTTGGTGGATTTAAGAATTCTAACGGAGTTTTCAGTCATTTGGGGAAATAATGGACTTTAACTCAAACTAATACTTTTTGGGTAAGGATTTATTTATTTATTTATTTTTAATTTATTATTTATTTTTAAAGACTGCATTTATTTGAGAGAGAATACAAGCAGGGGGAATGGCACAGGGAGAGGAAGAGGCAGGCTCCTCTCTGAGCTGGGAGCCCAGCTCAGGGCTTAGTCCCTGGTCCCCGAGATCTTGACCCAAGCCGAAGGCAGATGTTCAACCAACTGAGCCACCCAGGTGCTATTTTTTTTTTTTTTTTTTAGTGCAGTTTTAGGTTCACAGAAAAATTGAGGAATAGTAATATATTTTTAGCTTTAGTAAAATAATTCATAAAATGCACGAGTAAGGGGCGCCTGGGTGGCTCAGTGGGTTAAGCTGCTGCCTTCGGCTCAGGTCATGATCTCAGGTTCCTGGGATCGAGTCCCGCATCGGGCTCTCTGCTCAGCAGGGAGCCTGCTTCCTTCTCTCTCTCTCTGCCTGCCTCTCAGTGTACTTGTAATTTCTCTCTGTCAAATAAATAAATAAAATCTTTAAAAAAAAAATGCACGAGTAATTATATCCCACTATGAATATTTAAGTTGTTTGCCGTGTTCACTTTTATAAGTAATGATTTGGTCCCGGCTCATGTCTCTTTGTGCACATGTGTGGACATTTAGGAGAGGCACCTAGAAGTGAAATTCTTTGATTGGAGCATGTGCTTATTTAAAAGGTGTAAGATTCAGCCAAATTATCCTCTGAAAGATGTATGTTCCTACTAACAATGTATTAGAGTGTGTCTCCTTAAGCTCTTACCAGCATTGGATGTTACAGGTCATCCTAATTTCTGCCAGTTGCATGGTTTGTACAAAAAAGAATAGCGTGTTTTAATTTTTTGTTTTCTGTCTGCTGTAGGTTGAGTAGGTTTTTTTAGTTTGTTTTTTGTAACTCTGTATATGCATTTTTTTTACATGTATGGAACGGTCCTGGGCACACAGTTTTGTGGTTGTATTCCAAACTAATACTTCTAATATGGGGGGTAAAATATAGTCTCTTATTGTAGAGAAGATGATTATGCTCATTTTGGGGATAGTAACCAGAAGCTATTGGTAGCAGCTGTTTTAAGCTTGGTAACAGGTGTTTTAGTGCCAATTGGAGAGAAATTCTTGGAGTTTTAACTTAATTCAAGTATGGAAAATACTTTTTTATTGGTATGTTTATTTGTTTGAAGTGTATGTCTTAGGTACCATCTTTGCCGCCTTTTCATTATTTCTGACTACGAGTGCTTTCTAAAAATTCTTTGTCCTATTTTCTGACAGTGTGAAATCTTTTCTCATTAAGTCGGTTTTGGGGATTAATAATAAATTCTTACTATAAGAAATGAGTATTCTTTTAAAGAATCTTTCTAATGGACAATAGGTTTACGTATAAGGCTGAGCCTTTGCCTTTTACAGTCTTACAGCTAAGATTTGATCAATGAAATTTAAATATTTATGCCAACAAGAAAACAATTTTAAAAATTTATAGTGCTTACAGCATTATCTTTCATTTCCTCTCTCTCCTGAAGGATTTCCTTAGGCTTTGGATTCTTCTAATACCTGAATTATAATAAAGAAGTTGAAATATGTGAATTTTTTAGATGATGTCACACTCTTTTCTTTCCTAAAATAATACTCTCTTTACTGAGGAGAACATGACAAATTTTTCACATATATCATTATTTTAACTTGTTAATTAGATAACAAGCTTATTTCTGTGTTTGAGATAGAGGACTATAATATTAACAATGGAAATCTACATAGAGGTCATAAAGGCAAACTGATTTTACAAGGAAAATTGAGGCCGTGTGTGTGTGTGTGTGTGTGTGTGTGTGTGTTTTGTTTTGTTTTTAAGATTGATTTATTTCAGAGAGAGAGAGAGAGAGAGAGAGACAGCCTGAGCAAGGCTAGGGGGGTCGGATGGCTGAGGGAGAGGGGAAGGCAGACTCCCCACTGAGCATGGAGCCCAACACTGAGTTCTGTCTCCTGACTTGGAGATCATGACCTGAGCTGAAACCAAGTCATACACCTAAGCGACCGAACCACCCACGTGCCCCCAGGTTTTTAATAAACAAAATTTTCCAGATTGTTTAATTAGTAAAAGAATGAAAACTATAATCTACTTAGAGCTTAAAAGTGTTGAATATTAAGGGCTGTGGATTTTAAGGTCTTGGCATGTACCAGGCACTTCGATGCTGTTTTATAGTATCCGTTTCATTTTCATAAGAAACTTGAGAGGTGAATGGTATATTACCTGTTTTACCGAAAAGGAAGCTGAGATCAGGGAAGTTGAAAGAATGTGCCCAGTTTTTACATAGCTCATAAATTACAGGGACTTGGTATTGAACTCTGCTCTGATTTTCCAAAGCCCATCATAATTGGTACCTCTCTCATCTTTGATTTATGGAGAAAATGGAAAAATGAAAAAAACTCTCTTATAAAGTGCTACCATAACTGAAAGACATGAAACTTCTCATTCTGTACTTTATGGTGAATTTCTCCATAAATTATTTTGATTAAAAAAAAGATTGCTCTTACTTTCTGCATGATCCTGTTTCTTTTAGGTATCTCGTCATGAACGTCGAATTTCTCAGATTCAGCAGTTGAACCAGATGCCTTTGTATCCAACTGAGAAAATCATATGGGATGAAAATATTGTCCCAACTGAGTACTATTCTGGGGAAGGTACGGCAGAGAAGTATGGAATACAACTGTATTAGGAAATTTAGTTTAGAATTTATCGTATGTAACTAAAAATACCTCTATCGATTACATGCATTAGGGTAGTTTTCTGGTACTCTCAAGTTCAGTTTTAAAGCTGGAAACTATACAGTATTTTGAATACTGAATAGTATTAAGGATTTTTGAATACTTGAATAGTATTAAGGATTTTTGTTAAATTTAACCATGCCCTAATGTGTATGTGTGCACGTGAGAGCACACTACGCACACATGCTCAGACATTCACATGTATACATGTATTGGCATGCTATGTGTGTGTGTGAATACATATATCATCCTTTATAAAATATGACCATATCATAAAACTATGTTTTAAGGAGACCTAATAGTGGAGGAAGTATGGCTCTCAATATGTCACTGTAAAAGGCTTTGTTTTGTTTGGTAGTGTTTTATTTTTCAAAGCCTTTTTTAGAAGTTCTTTTGAATTTCTCATTAAACCAGCTAATGACCACCAAAAATTGTCAGTACTTAATAATAAACCCTTAGTTTTGATTAAAAATAGTTATTCCCCGGTTTATTTATCTATTTCAACAGATTTGTTCCTAAATGCTTTTGTTTATCCTCTGAGGTTGAGAATTTGCCACAATTGAGTATAGACTGAAGTACATTCTGACATATTTTGAAGGCATATTTCAAAAAAAAAAAAAAAACCAAGGAAATTTTTGAACAATGGCTTCATTATGAGAAGTTTGGCTATTTTAAAGATATTACCAGTGGTAATTTATTTAAAAGAAAAATAGATACTTCAGAATCATATGCTGAAGCCATAACTTCAGTAAACCCATAACTTCAGTAAACTTCAGTGCACCAAAGTTGTGCTAGATTTCAGAATAGGCAGGCTTCATATTTTTTTTGTTCTTACAAAGGTCATGCCTTGTTTTTTCACTTTCCTAAGTTGCTCATGCTAATAGCATTTATGGCCATGCATGTATGAATCTAACTCTTCATCTAATCAGTTCCTAAAAGGCAAATACCACTTAATATTTGTCTTATCAGTACAGAACTTATGTGTCCTTAAACATGTATAGTCTTACATCTAGCTTTTGGTGCTATTCAGTGATGTTGCTCTGAGTTTAAAAATACATTTTGCTTAATATGTAAGGTATTGTTCTTTACCTCCTGTAATAGTGAAGGTTAAGGAAAGTGTTTCGGAACAATATTTGTTGCCAGGTGGTTTAACTGTAATAAATCTGTCTTCAGATGTTTGGCAATGTCTTGCCATTGTTCTTCAGTGACCATGATGGCATCGTGTTTTAGGGGCTCAGTAGTTGATGCTAATGAATAGGCAAGGATCAAAGCTAATACTGAATGTTTATACAGACTGTTTTTCTAGCTCCCAAAAAGACAAAATAAGTGAAACTGGTACAGATATTTAAAGAAATATAGTTAAGAATTATAAAGAAAATCCTTGTAAAATTTTTTGCCCTAATTTTAATTGAACCTTTTAAAGAAGATAAACACAAATATAGAAAGCCACACAACATAAACATAAGGCTTAACAAATTATTATAAGGGGAATTACCACCTTATTGGCTATCCCAGAATCCTCCCATAAGCTCCTTCCTAGTTACTGCTTCTCCCTCCACATGAAAGTAACGATTTCCTGACTTCCAAAGCAATCACTGTTTATTTCTTCATAGCTTTATCACTGACTTGTGCATCCATGTATGATAGTCAATCCTTCACATTTTTTAAATTCTTTTACTTCACAAATGCCCTCTGTATCCCCTTTCTTTTCTTTTGAAGAACCTGAGTTATTTGATCTGTATAGTTTTCCACAGTCTGGTTTTTTCTAATTTACTGCTCAGTGTACAGTTGAGTATGTCTTTCTACTCTTTATTTTCTTGCAGATTGGCAGCTGAATGCAGAGGCTTGGTCAGGCTGACATTTTCTCTCTGGCAAGATTCTTGGTGGTGCTGTATTCTTTCATCAGAGGCACTGACTGGTTGTTTTTGTATGTGTGTGATATAAGTAGCCATTGCAGCTTAATGGCTAGATTTGTTAATTCAATGACATTTGCAAAATGGTCACATTTTAATTCTTTTTTTTTTTTTTTTAAATAAAATTATGCTGTCCAAAGAGACATTTTCCCTCAGCCTCTGGCCTGAACGACACTGAGTTAGATTATAAGTCAGAATTTGCTAACATATATGATGTGAAAACTTTTTTCACATAGATGTTTTTGCCCTTAGGTTTATTATTGCTTTGGTAAGAACGGATTCAGATGATGAAAATAATGATTTTCCAGTAAAATGTGTTTATTTTGAGGTTCTTTTTTTTTTTTTAATCTTTTTGATATTGCAGCTGAGGCTTACTCACTTATTATCCAAGGGAAATAGCAGTTACTGAAGATACTAGAAAGAATATTGTTCATTAATATAGTCAGAGAAGGGAAATAACTCCAGGAAGAGCATACAGCCAATACCTTATCCTTAAAGTCTGGCCAAAAGGTAGAGATTCAGAACACAATAGCACCCTTTGGAGATAGATTAATATGTTGTAATATACTAACTAATTAACTTTCATGGTAAATTTGTCATGGGCTTAGTTTATGGTCATTATTTACTTCGAGCTTTGCCAAATATATATTAGGGGTAAAGGAAGAATTTTTAAATTACTCGAGACTATATTAATTTTAAGTATCTTCAGCTACTTTTGAGAAGCCTGTTTGTATATGAATCAGCAATGTACGGTTATATGTATTAATGAGTTTTATCCCAACTCTTAATAGATAGCATTTGTTAACATGGTTTTTCAATTTCTGTGTGAAAATAAAAATAGAACCTTATCAAATATGCTATATTTAGAGACATCATTAAATTAAACTCTTAACCAAATTTGTAGTACATTTCTTTATACATAGTGCAGTTGTCTAATTAAAAGAATAATTCAGATGTGGATGTTTTTTCTTTTTCAGGTTGTCTTGCTCTTCCCAAGTTGAATTTGCAGTTTTTGACTCTTCATGATTACCTCTTAAGGAATTTTAATCTCTTCCGCTTAGAATCAACTTACGAAATTAGGCAAGACATCGAGGATAGTGTCAGCAGAATGAAGCCTTGGTAAGCAAATCGGTTCCATTTGTAATGAAGAGGTGTAAACAGTGACTGATACAACCTCTGTCAGAAACCTCATAAGTGTATTTAGAAATAGTATGCCTGGCATGAAGATGCCCTCTTAAAATATGAAATATTCACTCTTTGAGAAATTCTCTAATGTGGATTAGAGTATATCAAAAGTGCTAAAATATATATATCTGGGTACTTGGGTGTGGTGCTGGGGGACTGGGGATAAGGGAGGAGCGGTCTTCATTTTTGGAGGATGGTAGGGGGAGAAATATAGGGGGGTGAGTATGTTGGACATTAGCAAAAGGGTAAAGAGGGAGCGTATGGGCTGACCAGCAGGCCTTTACTAGGACAGGACAGTTTAAGTCCTGGGAGCTTATGATAAAGGGGTCTTCTACCCCAGCTGCTCTTGTGGCTATCACCAGTATCTCAGTTAGCCTCTCTAAGGAACCTGGCAAGAGATGAGGAGTACTGCTGAGCTTCACATGGCATTGAATGTTGCAAAGTCTTGCCAGGTCCTCCATCCATAGATTACCTTGACTAAACCATCAGGATTTACTTTGGGAGCCAGTTGAGTAGTTCTCTTTATTTGAGGAAGTCTTCTGCTTAAACTCAACTCCCCACTTGCTAGCTCATTTCTGGAATTCTGTTAGCTAAGAAAAAATTTTCATTCTGGTTATTAGAGGCAGCTCTGTATTATGAGATTTGTGAAGGTCCGTTTTGCTTTTTAGACATGAAATAAATGCCCTTCATTCACTATTTCATTGTACGTATGAAATTGATGAGAGTAAGTTATATGTCCTAAGTGACTGTGAATCTATAAAATTGATTTTTATTATATTCTGGTCATTATATGACCAGAATTTTTTTTAAAAAAAGCTTAACAAGTTTGTGAATGTGAATGGCTTCAGGTATCTTCCAGGCTTCTCTCCTTACTAATTATAGAGAGCTACATGGACACTATGATTATGATCTATTTTTTTCACTTCCACATTTTATTTCATACACAGTTCTATTTTTTAATTAGTTATTATGTGAAAAGTTATTCTGGGTGAGACTATACAACACAACATAAAGTATTTTTGACTTAATAATCAGTTGAGTCAGTAGGCAGGGTAGCACTGTGAGGTTTGTATACTCGCTGGCTGATCATCCCTGCCCACAGCTTTGCTGGAATTATTGCCCATTGTTTGGACCCCGGGGGTGTGCTTGATCAGAAGGCTTCCTTTCAGTTTATGGTTACCTTGGGTTATACATGCTCAGATTCTAAACCTAATTTTGGCCATTTTGCAAACTAGGGATTTATGAACTAGCTGTTTATCAAATAGAATTCACTTACATTTTACTTAAATGCCAAATAAAGCAAAAATACTTAAGAGTTCTTATGGTCTATTAATAAAGGACATTTTTTAAACTTATATTATTTTCTGCTAAGGGAAAGAAAATGTCATTTTTCAGAATTAACTTGTGATAATAAATTTTTCTAGATTTTCATTCCTAATTGCCCTTCATTGAAGGCCTTTAAGAATGATGAGATCCAAAAAGAGGCCAAGCTTCTTTCTGTTTCTTGTGTGCTGAAGGTGGAAAGTAGGGGCATAAATTTTACTCAGTGCTTGGTACTAACGATCACATACGTATTCGGTCTGCTGAAACCACTGAGCAACATAAGAGAGAATGTACTTATGATGGGCAGAAATCTATCCTTTTTAATTACTCGTGTCATAGGTAGATTTTATAAGAGGAAAAAAGTGTTGGGGAGAATAGATTAGTGGTTGTCTGGGGGTAGTAACAGAATTGACTGTAGTCAAATGAGAGGGATCTTTTATACATAGGATGGAAATGTTCTCAGATTAGATTGGATCATGGGTACACAACACTGCAAATTTACTAAACAGCATTGAATTGTGCATTTACAGTGAATGCATTTTATTGTATGTAAGCTATACTGTAGTAAAATTGTGAAATATGGAGGAGATAATAGTTATTACAAAAGGGCTTAGACACAAGGTAATACCTTTAAGAAATTCCCTATATTAAGCAAGTCATCGGATGCAGAACTTTTATTTTTAATTAGTTTCATTCTTTGATGTAGAGTTCTACATTTTTCTTATAACACAAAGCCTTTACCTGGGATGTAGCTTTTCTTTATCTGTGTAAGCATGTCACTTTTGGCAGTACTTTCCAGTTTTGGAGTGCTGCTGGAGTATTTATACTACACATTTCCCAGATATACTACTTAATGTAAAATCTAAAACACCAGTTACACTAACCTAAGAAGGAAGAGTGGGTATTTGAATGTTAGTGATTCTGGTTATTATAACTAGCTTGATTATTTTTACCCCCAATCTATGGCAGTACCTCTTAAATGATTCAAATATTACCCTAAAGCAAGCATTTGCATAGATACTATCGTTTGTTGGTTTGTTTTTAATTTTTAAAATTCTGCTTGTTCCAAAACAGCTTATAGAAATACCTAAATGCATAAAGTGTGAACAGTTGAGACTGTCTTGATGAAGAGAGGAAAAGGATTAAAATTATTACTCTATTATAATAATATAGATTATAATATAATAACAGATTATTATTATTACAGATTTTTCTTGACAAAATGACTCTCCTATTATGTATATAGAGTTATCTTTTTTCTGTGTCTGTGGGATAAATACTCCTCTTTACTTCACTTTTTTTTTTTTTTTAATTTATTTATTTATTTATTTATTTATTTGACAGGCAGAGATCACAGGCAGAGAGGCAGGCAGAGAGAGAGGAGGGAGCAGGCTCCCTGCCGAGCAGAGAGCCCCATGTGGGGCTCGATCCCAGGACCCTGGGATCATGACCTGAGCTGCACGCAGAGGCTTTAACCCACTGAGCCACCCAGGCACCCCTTTACTTCCCTTTCTTTATTGGACCATATCTGCCTGTTCATAACTACTGAAGGTATTCCCTATATATTGGGACTTAATCTTTTTTTGAGTTTAGAAATAAGTTACTGATGTCAGGGCTTAGTGGTTAAATATGTGTTCCTCCTTACTAATTTTCCTTGACAGAAGTTGGGAAAAAGTCATTTTTTCTTGGAGTAATCATGTGCTTCTTTGCTTTTCAGGCAGTCTGAGTATGGTGGTGTAGTGTTTGGTGGTTGGGCACGAATGGCCCAGCCTATCGTGGCTTTCACTGTAGTTGAGGTTGCCAAGCCAAACATAGGTGAAAACTGGCCAACCCGAGTTCGTGCAGATGTTACCATCAATCTGAATGTCAGAGATCACATCAAAGATGAATGGGAAGGTAATTTCCTATTTCAAAAAATAAAGTTACATTTTGCCTTTTTAGTTGATAGACTTCCACTTAGAAAATTGGCAGAGTACTTTTATTAAACATTATTCTTCTAAACATTTATGAAATTTTATCTTTAAAAATTGTCTTTGTAATTATTAGTAGTAAAAATATTAAGGATCATACAAGAATAATTGTCTTAATACTTTAATAAAAAGCATAAAATAGCATGCATATCACAGGATTTTGAAAATTGCAGTTTGCAGAGCTGAGAGGAGAGCTCTATTTAAATCCAAATTTAGTAAGATAGTATTTATGAATATGTAGGATCAATATAAAAAGAACCAAAATATTACTGTTCACTGAAGAAAGGGGGGAAGCCACATATAACTTGTACACATGCAGAGCTAGTAAAGCAAATTTGTATTTTTAAGAGATAAAAGCCGCCAAAGTGAAGAGAATAGAGATAAAGTTGCCGGAAAATAAAGATACAAAATCAAAATCAGACAAACTCAAAAGAAATTTTAAGGGGATCTGGTAAAGCAACTCAGAAATAGATATAAATAATAGTTTAACTATTTGCATCAAAGGGAGGAAGTCAGAATTAGTGATATTAAGTGTATTCAAGGATAAATAATAGATGTAGAGAATTTAGCTGAGTTATTTCCCCTATTCTTTTCTAGGCAAGATTTTAGGTACAGGAGTTCTGTGTCACAAGGAATTTTATTTAGAGGCAGATATGTTCAGAGTTACTAAGCCAAGTAGACTGAAAACACTGGTAACACCTGTGCCAGAAATGACACATGACCTAATTTTTAAGTGTCACTTTTATATTTTTCCCCCAGCTGTCTGTGAGAGCTCTTGCTTGCTGTCCTGTTGTGAGAAACAGTAGCTGGTAGATTTTATCTCTTTCCACCTTCTTAGCATGCCAGAAGGAAAAGGATAGTCCCTTAATAGATCAGTTTTCAGAAATTATTGCTCCCAGTATAGCTGTTTATAACCATAGGGACTATATGATATGTTTATCCAGTAATTCTAAAGGAATCCAGCACCAAAGCTGACCACATGTTTGACATGTGATCACTCTAGTGGGTATAGTTTGTGACAAATTGTTTTTGTATTCCTGTATCCTTCAAGAGTTCTAATCTAATCTAGTGCATTACACATCTAGAATGCTGTATATCTTCATTATTGCTAAACCTTAAGAAAGACATTATTTTTCTGAAGAAGGTTTTTTACTTACTACCTTTGGCATTTAAGAAGGTACTAAAATAAATACTATTTTACAGTTACCTAAGCTTTCCTTCATTACTTTGGAGACTTCTCTCAGAAGAACATTAAACAGTCTTTTTTTTTCCCTTTCATTCTTTTAAACATAGACCTCTGATAGAATGAGAAATGTAATAGATAAATTTTGATGAGCAAGCGACAGAACAGTAGGGTATTGTGGGACAAGTGATTCATAGTATGAGGCATGGTGGGAAGAAAAGTGTTTTCTGGGAGGCCAGAGCCAAAATTCAGGTCCTCTGTTAATCATAGATGGAGTAACTAAATAGAAAATGGAGGCAAAAAATGAGAGGAAGTTTCTTTAGTAGTAATGAATATTGTCCTGTAGGAACAGTTTTGAAGAGTTTAAGCTAAATATATGAAACATTGTTCTTGTGTCTTCAAAAAGGTATGAAGTTCAGGGCCTTATCCTCTCCATTACCCCATTTTAAAATTAAGAAAACATAATTACGGACACCAAAATGCAGGATTCTGCTCCAGAGGCACAGCCAGGATGGAGTGGATACATATGGTTGAAAGGAGAAAGGTAGTTGAACTCACCGTTACATAAGGACTTTTTTAATGTAGATTTGAGATGTCCCACAGTGAAATGATCTGTCTTAGTAGGGAATATGCAGTCATCCCTCAGTGATACCAAAAAGTGACACTGGTAGGAACTAAATTACTTCTCAGGGCCACCTCTTTGACTTGAACACATAGATGTTGTAATGAGCTATGCACATCAGAAGTCCTAAAGGCAGTACAACTCTACAACTCAGATAGTAGAACAGTTCACCTTAGTTCTCATTGCTTCTCCTGCTTCTGATTTGTTGGGAAATAATAAAGTAGTTATTGTTAGTCAGAGCAATTATTACTAGCACACTTAAACCTCACTCCATATTAAGCCAGAATGGTCCCAGTACTATTAGCCACACACTGACATTGCTGATTTGATTTAGTTGTATATTTTATTACAAGATTATAATTTTGCATTTATGTCATACAGTGGCTAACAAAACAAATCAGGAAAGAAATGAAGGTTAAGTGATATGCCGTTACATGGATATATGATGTAAATTTATGTCCCTTGTCTTCCCATGTCTCTACTTTTAATAGAGCTGGGGATCTAGTTGAGTCCAGCATTTGATCTAATGACTGAGAAGCTATGGACTTTGGCACAAGTTTCCTATTTCTTGTCATTTACTTATAAAAATTTTTATTTGCCAAATGAAACTATATATATCCAACCATGTTCTGAATTTGGTATCTATAAACAGTGCTTTTGTGCCTTGATGAATTATTCTTGCATTGACCTCTTTCAGAGAATGCAATTAGACTGTTGTTGGAATGACAGTGATGAATAGTTTAAACTGATGTTAGAAACCTGCTAAGTATGATATAGCTGGATTATATGCCAACCATATTTTCAGTTATTTATTAAGAATGCTAAAACTAAGAGTGATGATGAACATCCAATTTTGGAGCTCTAACATGACTTGAGGACTTACTCAGTAGTGTATTCGTGGCATAAAAGTTTCTAATGTTAACATAAAGAGAAATTTTCTTTTAACTACTCTTTTCAAACATTGAATTTAAAGATTATAGGAAAACCCATAATTATATTACAATGCAAATGTAATCATTGATCACCTTTGGTACTTCACATGTTTCTTAAATCTCCTAAGAGGATGACAATTTGCCAACAAAAGACTAAAAACAATAACATTCTGATAAATAAAAATGTCTTTATGTTCTACCAGGTCTTCGTAAGCATGATGTATGCTTTTTAATCACTGTACGGCCCACAAAACCTTATGGTACTAAGTTTGACCGGAGGAGACCTTTTATTGAGCAGATTGGCCTGGTTTACGTCAGAGGCTGTGAAATCCAGGGCATGCTGGATGATAAAGGGCGCGTCATTGAAGACGGTATGGCAATCTGTAATTTTGAAAGAGTATGTGTACATAATGATAAATTTTTGTGCTGTTTTTATTTTTGCATCTTAAGTAATATTTTTTAGTTATTTTTATATACTGAATCAACACAAAGAATTATATATAAAATATATATAAGGTATCTACCACCCACTTCTAGAAATAAATAATACAGTTTCTAAACTTTTTTTTTTTTTTTCAGATTTTAGTTATTTGACAGAGATCACAAGTAGGCAGGGAAGCAAGCAGAGAGAGAGAAAGAGAGAGAGGGAGGAGGAAGCAGGCTCCCTGCCTAGCAGAGAGCCCGATGCGGGACTCGATCCCCGGATCCTGAGATCATGACCTGAGCTGAAGGCAGAGGCTTAACCCACTGAACCACCCAGGCAGCCCCAATTTCTAAACTTTGTATTAGATATTGGAAAGGACAGGATCTTTTGAAATTACCTTTATTTAAAATTTTCCTTTTATAATACTTTACAATATTGCCTTTTTTAAAACCTCCAAACACCTCTTATGACATATTTGCCTAATTTTTCCTTCTTAAGTTTTATTGATTTGATGCGTTGTAGCAGTGGCTCTCAGTTGGAAATAGCACTACCCTGTATTTTGAAATGAATTTTGGTATTTATCTTGTCATGTACTGGGGGTAGGAGTAGGGGACAGTGAATTTTATAGAGGGTGAAATTTGATGGATGGGGTCTAGGGATGCTAAACATCTAAACAGAGCTACCTTGGGGCACCTGGGTGGCTCAGTCAGTTGAGTGTCCGATTCTTGATTACAGCTCAAGTCACGAACTCAGGGTGGTAAGATTGAGCCCCACCTTGGGCTTTGTGCTGACCCTGGAGCCTACTTAAGATTCTCTCTGTCCCTTTCTGTCTGCCCTTCTTCTTCTATCACCCACTCACACATGGCACATGCCCCTACTCTCTCTCTCAAAAAAAAAAAAATTAAACAGAGCTGCCTTGTAGAAAGAATTGTCATACCTTACATGCAAACATTACCCCATTTAGAAATACTGCCTTACTGGATTTGTCAGCTCTTTGATTTCTCAGTCTTATCATTGGCTTTTCCTTGAAATTCTTTCTTATCTTGTTTGACTTCTTGTTATACTTACTGTTAAATTATAACTGCATCTATTTCCAGGGCTTATTCCAATTTGTTTATTAAACTTCTCTCAGAACTTGAATTGCTTTCTACCTGTGATTTTAAGATTGCTCCATTATTGAAAGTGCTGGTAATTAAGCTGATCTTATCACTAGAATAAAAGAAAATAGGAAAGTGGAATAACCATAAGGTCACATATTGGGACTAGAGTTAAAGGACTAAGACAAAAGTAAGGAGATGAGGCAAAGGGACAAGAAAAAGCCTCTGAGCTTTCAGCTATTAGTATATGAGATTTCCTTTCACACTGGTGATACTAAGAATGGAATGTGAAAGGACAAAAAGAGTGATCAGTCGAGTGCTATGAGTAACTGACAAAAAGTAAAGTTGTTTGACTTTTAGGGCTCTTATTTTGATTGAGTACATATACAGAAAATTGCAGTCTGTGGCCTTGCATCATAAACATTACATCACAAACATTTTTCTGGGAAAGAAATAGTAAGAATTTAGGAAAAAGAGAAAATATTTTCAGCCTCTAGGCATTTGAAAAGGATGAGTGGAAAACATTCTAGTCAGGAGAAGGACTGGCGTTCAGTGTGAACAGTTTACTCCTCATTTCTGGAAAAGGAATACTGCTAACTTACTTTGATACTTGAAAAGTCTGTATTTCACTTACCAAACTTTTTCAAAATGTCTAGGACCTGAGCCAAGACCCAATCTTAGAGGAGAGTCGAGGACATTTAGAGTGTTCTTGGATCCAAACCAGTATCAACAAGATATGACTAATACTATACAAAATGGAGCAGAAGATGTGTATGAAACTTTTAATATCATAATGAGGAGAAAACCAAAAGAAAATAACTTTAAGGTAATTTTTAGGCTATGTAACTAAAAGTACTCTGTCCAGTTTGAGTTAACTTCTAAAACATAAATACATAAATACTAGATAAAAGAATGTTTTGTTAAGGAAATGATCGCTGCTTTTATTCTCATTCTAAACAATTCTCTTATATTCTTAACATGAAGACTAAATATAAAAACTTAAGAAAATTTATTTACTAAATCGATTTTGTCTTTTGATAAGTTTAGAAACTCAGCAATATAAATTAATCCACATCAGCCTCCTGCCTTGCATTTTGTGTATTAGATGCTCAGAATAGCTAGTATAAGGTAAAGAAAACTGCTTGTTTATTGTTTAGTGGGAGTTCTTTTTTAAATCAAAAGTAAATGTACTTCCAAATCACTTTATGAACACAGATGTGAGAGCCTGTGGTTTTGAATCACTTTATTATATAATACGTTTTACTCCTTAGCAGAAAAAGGGAGGTTTAGGGGCTAGAGAATTTTACTTTTATAACTTAATGGAGATAAGGAGTTTTGATAAAATATGTTTTTTAATTATTTGAAACTACTACATTATAAAATGTAAACATTGAATTGTTTTAGCATTTGGTAACACTACCTTCTGTATAAGTACCTTTCTTTTTTCTCTTCCCCCAAAACATAGTGCTTCTTATGCATTGTCAGTTTATTGCCTTTTTCCCCCCTGTTCTTGTTCTTGAAGACGACTTCAGATACAAAGGAATTTATTCCCCATTTTGCCCTATTATTGAAGACAGGACAGCAGAAGTACTCTTATTTCTTTTTGTCTCACAGTCCACATCCAGTCCATCAGTCAGTCTGGTTAGCTCACTACCCCCACTGACAGCACGTCCAGGCCACCCTCATCTCACATCCCTGCTTCCATTCTCCACGGCTCCTCTCTTTCTGCTATTCTCCACATAACTACTGAATATAAATTATGCCTTGGTACCCTGTTCAACACTCTAATGGTTTCTTATCATAGTAGAAAATTATTACCATAATCCAAGAGGCTCCTTCATTATCTGTCCTCTGGCCACCTCTTCAACCTCATTTTCTAACACCTTTCCCTGATATGTTCGATGGCAGATGTGCTGACCTTTGTGCTGTTCTTTAAGAATCCAAGCCTTGGTCCATGGTGTTCCCTCTACCAACACAGTCTTCCTCCCAGGTATTTACCTGGATCGCTCCCTCCCGGCACATAGGCAATTCTGCTTAGATGTTAACTCCTAAAAGAAGCTTTTTTTTCTGGAAATCTTAACCAAAGTAGTATTTCCTCTTCTTTTCATTCTTAATCTAATTGTCTTTATTTCTCCTTACAGTCTTTATTTTACTTGATGACTTGATTTGTTTTTGATCTGATTTCACCATTAGAATGCAGGTCTGTGAGGGCAGGGTCTCATTCGTTTGCCTCTGTTTTGCTTCTCAGTAATGACTGAATTTCAGTCACACTTTACTAAAAATGAAAAAAAGTTTCTTCCTTATGTTCATTTGTTTGACAATTTTATTTAATGCCTACTGTGTGTCTGGCATTGTACTAAGTTGTATGGAGCCAGTAAAGTTGAGTAAGACACAGCTTATGTTTTTAGGGAGTTTAGACTACCAATAAAGGAAGTTAAAAATATAAACAAGTAACTACCATGAAATGTTAAAAAGTGCCAGAAGTCATAAGAAGGATGCAGATAAAAGTGTCACAGAAGGAGTGCCTGGCTGGTTCAGTCAGAAGAGCATGTGAGTCTTGATCCTCAGGGTCATGAGTTCAAGCCCCACACTAGGTATAGAGATTACTAAAAAAAGATAAACTTTTAAAAACAACAACAACAAAGTGTCAGGGGAGGTCAAAGAGGCATTCAGATTCCAGTCCAAGAAACTGGGGCAGTGATTAACTCTCCTTTGTTTGGGAAAGGACAGATGCTCTTTTGGTGTCTTTGGTGTTTTGTTATCTACCTGGGCAGCATTCCTTACTTCCTTCTCTCTTTCTCAATTGGTATAGCCTGTTCTGAACTGGATGTTTTATTTCTTGCCTAAATAGTTGCACTAAATCACTTCTTCTGCCCTAGCCCTGTTCTCCTGGTCAGTCACCTGTTTTTCATATGCCTCCACTGATCATTTCAGTCAGCTTCTCAAAACATTTCTGTTACTTTCCATTAATGATGAAATAATCCAAGGTTCCTTCACAGGAACCTTGTTTGAGCAAAATTGAAATGCCACTTTCCTCCATGAAACCTTTCCTAAGGTCAAAAGTCTTCCCTGCATGTGTCTGTCTTGGAACTGTTTTCCCATTGTATTTTATAATATTCTGTATTATTGACCACACTCTGCCACTTTGTGTCATTGCTTAAGGACATATTTCCTCTCCCTACTAAAATTTTGATTTTCTTAGAGAGTAGAGCTCTTCTCTTATCCATCATTATGAGAACATACTCATTGATGTGTCCATCCAGTGATTTACCCATCTCATAGTAAAACTTCCTAGATCCCTGCTCTCATGGAAATGATATTCTAGTGGGGATTAGACAAATGATAAGCAGGTAACTTAGTACATGAATAAGAGAATTTCAAGTAGTGATTAGTGCAAAAAAACAAAAACAAAAAAAAAAAAACAAGGTGATGTGACAGGAGTGTGAATAACACACACTGTCCTGTTACTTTGTTGTCCTGTTTAATATATAGCATTTGTGACATAAAAATGGCTGGTTTTGTTATTTTAGTCTTTGTAGTTAATAGCCTAGCCTTCTCATTTCTATAGAGGAGATAGAGCACTTTGTCTAGAAGTAATTATTAGAAAGTCTGAAAGTTTGCCTTGACTTTTGGTAATTTTGATAATGTATAGGTTAACAATTACAATGACTTTTTATTGTAGAATGTTTCATTCTGAAATTTATTTGACATTTCACTTTTTTTGTCTACTTTATTTTTTATTTCTAACTTTATTTCTTCTAACAGTGTTAATTTTAATATTTTTAAGTTATGAGATGTTTCACAACTGAGGCATATATTAATATGTTTCTGGTTGTGTGTCATCTTAGCATGGAGGAACTATTGCAATAAAAGAGTTCTTCTCTTTTATTATCTGCCCAGGAATTTCTAAGAAATTCTACTCTTTAAGCGTTTGTTCTATAATATTCTCTTATTGTTATGTAGTCCTGATCAGGTTTTCTTTTTGCCCAACGGGAGTCAAGTGATGAACTTATTTATGACATTCTGTCTAAATGAACTCCTAACGGATAAACTGTCCTTGCTAAGTTTGGTCTTTTGTTTAACTCAGTGTATGGTATCAACTGAAAATATAGCTGTTGATTCAGTCTAGCCAAGCACCTGTCAGCAAAAAATAGCTTCTTGCCCTGAAACACTCGGGAATTCTGGATTAGTGCAGCCAGCTCTGCATTCCACTGAAGTGCAAATGTTTGAGATGGCTTCTTGACACAACCCTTTTCTGTCCTCTCCCTGACAGGCTGTGCTGGAGACCATTCGGAACCTGATGAATACTGATTGTGTGGTACCTGACTGGCTGCATGACATCATTTTGGGTTATGGGGATCCAAGTAGTGCACATTATTCAAAAATGCCCAATCAGATTGCCACTCTTGATTTCAATGATACGTTTCTCTCCATCGAACATTTAAAAACCAGCTTTCCTGGTCATAATGTTAAAGTAACTGTGGATGACCCAGCTCTACAGATACCCCCTTTCAGGTAAAGTCAGAAGTGGATATACTCCTTTCAGACTTTCTATAGCCAGTGTGAGATAGGCCATGGGACTCTAGCTAAAGTTTTGAATATCTTGATTGTGTTTGGGCAGTCTTTACCTTCACCATATAATGATTGGGATAAATTTACTTTATTTGATTATATTTCTTAGTATAGAAAACAATTTTAAGACCATAAGAAAAGTAGCCTCACGTCTGATAAGGGATCAGTAAATGCTTGTTGTCTGAAGAGCATTATATAAACATATTTATAGCATTTGACTAAAGAAATGTGTCTGCCTATTATGTATAATCTGGTATATTTCCTAATTAATAGACATAGTCATGGGATGTTGAACTTTCTTTTGTTTTGATTTCAGAAAAATTCTATTTTTCTCATAAGTTTGCTTGCTTTCACAAAACTTAAATAATCACAATATAGTTATATTTCATGTTAAAGAAGCTTTGGTTTTAATTTTGAGTAGAAGTGGAACAAAGCACCTGAAGCAGCAACTCATCACTCTTCCCTGAATACTATTACATGGAAGAAGTGTACATAGAGAATTCTTTTTTTTTCTTTTTTTTTTTTTTTAATTTTAAATGTATTCATTGAACCCCCCAGGTAGTGGGGGGCATTACTTCCTGAGGTGTCCCTGACACCAGGTTAAGAACTTCTGCCTTAAGGTGCCTGAGTAACTCAGTCAGCTAAGCAACTGCCTTCGGTTCAGCTCATGATCTCCAGGTCCCAGGATCAGCCTGTGTTGGGCTCCCTGCTCAGTGGGAAGTCTGCTTCCTGCTCTCCCTCTGCCCTTCCTCCTGTCTCCTGCTTGTGCTCTCTCAAATAAATAAAATCTTTAAAAAAAAAAAAAAAACTTCTGCCTTAAAGACTTGACATTCTAAGGGTTGGTCATAACGGGGATTCAGCCTGTCTCTCCAGCCTCATTTTCTCTACTGTATCCATTCTAGCAGAACTGGCCACTTGTACTTGAACCTGTAATCTTACATATTCCCGGAATATCTTCCCTTCCATGTTTGTATGTCTAAGTTCTTGGAAACTCATCTTTTTTTTTCTTTTTTTTTTTTAAGATTTTATTTATTTATTTGACAGAGATCACAAGTAGGCAGAGAGGCAGGCAGAGAGAGAGGAAGGGAAGCAGGCTCCCTGCTGAGCAGAGTGCCCAGTGCAGGGCTCAATCCCAGGACCCTGGGATCATGACCTGAACCCAGGGCAGAGGCTTTAACCCACTGAGCCACCCAGGTGCCCTGGAAACTCATCTTTGATGCCATCTCTCCCAAGAAGCCTTTTCTGATTTAAGGAGAGACAATGGGAAAAGCACTTTACAGTGCATGGATATAAGCATAAAAATTTTCCTTTCTGATTCTCCTTTCATCAGTTGACTTTTTCTAATCTGAACACCATTAACACATATTTTAATGCTTTTAAGTCTGCTCTTTTCGGAATATATGTACAGATAGTGAGTTCCTTTAAGCCATAAGTGTTTCTTTCTGATCTGATTATATTTCATACAATGTCATGCACAAGGTAGGTGGTTGGTAAATGTTGTTAATGGTAAAAATGAACAAAGATCTTGATTTTGTAGGATAACTTTTCCAGTAAGGAGTGGAAAAGGGAAGAAAAGGAAAGATGCAGATGGTGAAGATGAAGATACTGAAGAGGCAAAAACCTTAATTGTTGAACCTCATGTCATTCCTAATAGGGGTCCTTATCCTTACAACCAACCCAAACGGTAATTTTACTGTCTATTAATTGTAATAATGAATAGTAGTTTGTTATTTTAGATTAATAAAAGTTTAAATTTTACTATGCCTTTAGAAACCCCAGGAAACTTCTGTTTCTGGACACTCTTTCCTTGTATTCTGTTAGACAACTGAATAGCTCAGGCATTTTTGGCCATTCTGTAGTTACATTTCCTAAAGGAACACTTTTGGATACTATGAGAAATAAATATTGAAGAGCTATCTTAATTTGAGTGCAGCATTCTTACTTCATGACGATGTTTTACATGTAGCAGCTACCCTCATGCATCAGTGCCGTGGCTAAAAAAACGGCATTATATTTGGTATTAGATTGGGAACTGGAACTTAGACATTCCAAGTGAAATATAGGATGAGCTCAGTGTATTGAAAAATAACTTTTCTTTTAGTCTTTTCTTTCCATAACATTCATTTGGTTTTAGTTGGTCAGTAGAGGATGTAGGTGAAGGAAATCATTCAGAAGAGATTGGTTCAGCCATGTAAGATGTAAAAGTACTGGAGATTTGCTATCCAGCATTGTTCTTATAGTTAGCAATACTGTACTTTGCAGTTAAAATTTGTTAAGAGGGTCAGTCTTGTCGTTTTTGGTTTTTTGTTTTACCACATACACTCAAATGCACACCCACACACACCCACCCTCCCAAAGGGCTGGGGTTGAGGCAAGAAAAGATTGGGAGAACAGGGGCATATACGGAGGAGGCATTTAGACATCCGATCATTGTTGTCTAAGGTTTTACCAAATGTTGTTCATCTGTGTTTTTAACCAACTTTTTATTTACTCTTGTTTCCAGTAATACAATTCAGTTTACTCACACACAAATAGAGGCTATCCGTGCTGGGATGCAGCCTGGGCTGACTATGGTAAGAGGGTTATTTTTACACGTTTTTACATGGATTCAGACAGGAGGTAGGACTCGATATTTAGAGTATATTTGAAACACAAAAACCCAACTGAATGTAAGCATTTGTAAGTCATTGTGGCCTTGTTTGCATATGGAGATTTTGCTTACTACTTATTTCAGTATTCATAAATAAAGTTTTATTGGAACATAACTATGCCTATTTGGTTATGAATTGCCCCTGCCCAGTTTTATGCTGTAATAGCAGAGTTAAAGTACTTGTAGCAGAAATTATTTGGCCTGCAAAGCCTGAAATGTTTACTTGCTGGCCTTTTACAGATAAAGCCTGCTGACTACTGATTTAAAAGTGTGTTTCATTTCCAAGTATTTAGAAACTTTACTGTTATTCTTCCATTTAGTAATTTCTGGTCTAAGTCCCTTACGGCCAGAAAAAATACTTTGTGTGATTTCAATTTTTAATTTTTTTAAATTGCTCAAGTTTGTTTTGTGATCCAGGATATGCTCTGTCTTGGTGAATATTTCAGTACACGTAAAAAGAGTGTTTATTCTATTGTTTTGGGGTGGAGTATCCTCTGTATGTCAGATTTATTTGGTTCAATATTTCTTTGTCCTTGCTGATATCCCACTGCTATTTCTGTTGATTACTGAAAAGGAGTATTAAAGTCTCCAACTACAGTTATGTATTTATCTGTTTCCGCTTTGATTTCATTCAGTGTTTGCTTCATGTTTTTTAAAGATTTATGGATAGATACACACATTCAGGGTTGTTACGTCTTCTTGGTGAATTAATGCATTTATTATTATGTAATGTCTTTCTTGGTAATTTTTTTTGTTCTGAAACATACTTTAATATTAATATAGCCACTACAGTTTGCTTTTGAGTAGTGTTTGCATGGTGTATCTTTTCCCATTATTTTATTTTTAACCTACCTATTAATGTTTGAAGTGAACTTCTTGTAAATAGCATATAGTTGAAGTATGTTACCTCCTTCGTTCTGACAATCTCTGTCTTTTAATTGATGTGTTTAGACCATTTACATTAAATGCAATTAATATGTTTAGATTTATTAATTTTTCAGTCTACTTATAAATTTATTTATTTGAGAGGGAGAGCATGCATGTGCATGCAAACAGGGGGAGTGGCAGAGGGAGAGGGAGAAAGAGTCTCAAGCAGACTCTGTGCTGTGTGCAGAGCCTGACATAGGGCTCCATCTCAGAATCCTGTGATCGTATCCTGAGCCAAAATCAAGAGTTGGACACTCAACACTGAGCCACCCAGACTCCCCACAAAGTCAAACATTTAAGGAACTCTAGAGAAGAAAAATCTATTATAAATTGGCCATTCATCTTTCATTCCTGGAGTTTTAAGTTTGCTCTGCTATCACTTCCTTTCTGTCTGAAGAACGCTTACCACTTTTAAGAGTAGGTCTGTTAACAGTGAATTATCTTTGTTTTTTTTTCTTGTGAGAATGTCTCTAAATCATCTTCATTCTGTAAAGACACTTTCACTGGACATAGAATTCTGTGGAGTACTTTCCTTTCAGAACTTCTAAAATGTTACTCCACTTCCTTGTGGCTTCAATGGTTTCTGAATGAAACCCACAGTCATTAGAAACATCCTTTTCCTATATGTAATGTTTCATTTTTTTCTGGTTGCTATTAAGAATTTTTCTTTAGTTTTCACCTATTTAATTAAAATGTGTCTGGGCTTGGATTTCGTTTCTTTTTTTTTTTTTTTAAGATTTTATTTATTTATTTGACAGAGATCACAAGTAGGCAGAGAGGCAGGCAGAGAGAAAGGGAAGCAGGCTCCCAGCTGAGCAGAGAGCATGCCCGTGCGTTCTTGATACCAGGACCCTGAGATAATGACCTGAGCTGAAGGCAGAGGCTTAACCCATTGCCCCTGGTGCTACCCAGGTGCCCCTGGGCTTGGATTTCTTTGGGTTTATTCTGTTTGGAGTTTGCTGAGCTTCCTGAATCTATTTAAGTCTAATTTAAATTAAATTAAGTCTAATTTAAATCTAATTAAGATTTAAGTCTTCTGCCAGATTTTAGAAGTTTTCAGCCATCATTTCTTCATATATATTTTTCTATACCATAAAATTTTCCTCTTGTTCTAAGACTTCAGTAGCATAAATGTTGGACCTTTTAGTATTGTCCCATAGATTCCAAGGTTCTGTTTATTCATTTGTTTTCAGTCTTTTCTCTCTGCTTGTTTTTCTGTTGCTCTATCTTCAGCTTCACTCTCTTGTCAATTCTGTCATTGAACTTATCTAGCAATTTTTAAAATTTATCTCTCAGTTTTAGAATGTCCATTTTCTAACAATGTGATAAATTAGGAGTTTGATATGTATTCATCTCCTGTTTAGGTTGTGGGTCCACCAGGTACTGGTAAAACAGATGTTGCAGTCCAGATCATATCCAACATCTACCATAATTTCCCAGAGCAGAGAACTCTGATTGTTACTCATTCTAATCAGGTAAGAGTGTGTATGTGTGTGAATGCGTGCATGTGCACACACATATATAGGGTGGATGGTAGGCAAGATAAAGGAGGGAGATGAATGAAAGCACAATGGAGATTTCTGCTTGTGTGATAACCTGGTCATAGGTACAACAGAATACTGAAAGACTGATGAGTATAGTGTTTGCTGTTAAGTTACTCTTGGATTGTTACTGGTCATAACCAGACTATATTAAGAAAAAAAAAATAATCTTTTATTTCTAATGGAGAGGGTCAAAATGTGGGAAAGCTAAGAAGAATTCTTGGATGTATGGTCAGGTATTTAGATTAAATTAAATTGCTCCCCACCATCTTGCATGCTATGCTGAAGCTTTGAGATTGAAAGCATTAACCATTACTGGTAACATTTTTTTTTTTTAAGGTTTTATTTATTTGACAGAGATCACAAGTAGGCAGAGAGGCAGGCAGAGAGAGAAGGGGAAGCAGGCCCCACTGAGCAGAGAGCCCAATGCAGGGCTTGATCCCAGGACCCCGAGACCATGACCTGAGCCAAAGGCAGAGGCTTTAACCCACTGAGCCACCCAGGTGGCCCTGCTGGTAACATTTTTTATCCTTTAGTAGGATGAATATTACCAAAAGACTAAGGCTCAAAAGTATTAACATTGGATTAAGTTATATATCCTTATGAGGTCTACATATGAATATGTGTCACATGGAAGGACTACTTTATGCTGTAGATTCAATACGTAAGTCATTTATAAACCACTAAAGCAATAAAGACAAACTTTTCTCAAATAATGTCTGAAAAATAATCTTTATATCTATGTGTGTGCTATGGTAGTTCTTCTAAAGCTGTTACTATCATAGAAATGAGTAGGACAACTAACATTCACTAGCTCTTTTGTAAATGTGACAGGCAGCTCTCAGAACATCATGAAACTTGCAGCATAGTCTAACCTTCAAAGGTACTTATGTTCTCTAAGTGGTGATTTCAGTTGGCCACTTCCTTAAGATTTGATCTGGGTTGGTTTTTTTTTTTTTTTAATTTGACAGATCTGGGTTTTTAGAATGCAAAATGTCACTTACTCTATTATTTATCAACTTTTAGTATACCGGTTTTTAAGATTAATGCTATCCAGCTCATTCATATCCAGTTCATTCACTTGTTTTTATATCTTCAAAGTTTTTAAGTAATGGTGGTGTGTTATTCTACAATAATAACAATATTGTACTAAATTGTATATAATTATATAATATACGATTGTTCAATAATATTGTATACAGTAATACAATATTATAATAAAATTGTGCAGGGGGAAAAGGTTGACCTAGGCTTTATCTTAATTAAGGAAACAAATTATGTAAAGGCCTTTTTTCTTCTTCTTAGTAAAATTTAATCTGTAGAAATCTTACCTATATCCAGATTCTTAAAATGAATAAAGAGTAATTCATCTGTTACTGTTTTTACATAGTATTTTTAGTTAGTTTTGTCGTAACTTGATAATAACTTTCTGTAGAATCTTCTACTTATGATTGATTTGTGTAGTATAATTACAGAGAAGGTTGTTTTACCAATATAACAGAAGACTTCATTGTTTGCTAATGAATGACCCTTGATAATCATATCATCCTCAGTGACATCTGTTAAATTGTTGATTTGTGGCTTTTTACAGTTGTTTCCTTTGTGATCTTCATTTGCATACTTAACTGCAAAAAGTTCTTCAGTATTTAATTCATAATGAAGTCTTGCAGTTTTTTCTGGGAATGCAGTGTCGGAGTATTTTTTGTTCTCTAAATCTCTGTGGTTCCTGACTTTGGATAATGAATAATGCCATGTGGTCTGATCCATTGGATCCCAGGTTTTAAATGGAGAACATCAAGAGTTTCGATACTGGGGAATTTTTTTCTGAAAATTTATATTGATTTCTTCAGTATCTGAGCTCTGACTGCTAGAATTTTGACAGCAAAGAATATCTGTTTTTATATTTTATACCTGGATATTTATAAGACTGGATGTTGACTTCATGGGCAGGTTTAGATTGAGAGTAGTTAAGACAGATGTTTGGCTGACTTTTAAATGATATCTTTAAAATTAACATTATCTTTCCATACTATGGAACTTTTGCCTTTTGCCTTTCTGCAACACATTGTAACAAATGGTCAGGTAATTAATACTAGGATTTAAGGGAACCCTAAATAAGAGCATTTCATAGGTGGAAAGGAGTGACCTCTAGATGGCTTCCATCAGAATAGTGTGCAATAAATGAGTGCTCTACTCATTGTTGTATAGAAAACTTTAGACCTTTGGCCTAAGATTTGAATGAAGCTTTTTATCTTTCTACTCTGTGGTCCTCTTGATGTATTGCACCCACACACTCACTACCTGAGAGTCCTCCAACCACAAAAATGTTTCAGTTTTCTGCAAACCATGGGTATTCTATTGAGTGAAATCTTGGTGTGGTCATTAATGATTTTAGTAACTCTTACTATTTGGGGAAGACAGAAACTGATCCGAAGTCTTTCTTTTTTTCATAAATTAGAAGCAAAGATTTAATGACTAGATGGTTTTTATGGTTTTCAGTTAATTAGTTGACCAAAATATATGTGGGCAACAATATCAGGAATCAAGAAAAATACTGTTTCATTTAGATTATAAATGCCCTAACATAAGACTTGTTTCTGTTTTGAAGTTGATTCTTTTCTGACTGGGCAATGTTCATTCTTTTCTATCCTCCTAAATGTTGGTTTTTCTTACTTTTGAAGCAGCTGCTGGTTCATTAAAATTCACCATCATCCTCTTTGTTTTATTCTCCAGGCCCTGAACCAGTTGTTTGAGAAGATCATGGCTTTAGACATTGATGAGCGCCACCTCCTGCGTCTTGGTCATGGGGAAGAAGAGCTGGAGACAGAGAAGGATTTCAGCAGGTAAGCAAATGAGGATGAGTTTTGAAATGATATACAAAACAATTTTTAACCTTCTCTTTTTCTTTATTAAAGAAACATCAAGAGACAAGAGTCATGAATAATGCAACTTGATTCTGAAAGGTTCTAGCATAACCTACTTGTAGTTGACCTAAAAGTCTGGCCATGGTCTCCCTCAATTCCAGTTCTTTGTGTTTATGCCATTTTTTACTAAAGAATACAGTTACTTCAGTAAAGAGTTATCTTTTTCATCTTTTAAAATTTGCATATTGCTGATTGTTTTCTATTTATTGAGATAATTTTTAATGTTGCCCACTCAGACTGTATGAGTTTACCTGATCCTCTCCATATTTCATCCAGACATTTAATTTGTGTGTATTTTAGGTATCAATTAATAAATTTAATGAAACACAGTTGAAGATTAATGACAGTATAAGCTTTGGGGTTGTAAGTCTTATTACAGATACTTAATTGCCATTTAGGTGGACTTTAACATTACAACATTACATGAAATAAAATGACTAAAATTTTACAAATCCGATTTTTTCTGCTGTTAGCATTTTAGGTGTTCTCTTCAAACTTTCTTTATAATAGTTCACTCGTTTATATTTAAATCCATTTTGAAAGCATGATTTCAGTTAATAATCATAACAAACAGCTGCACATATTTAATACAGCCTTTGGCTATTAAACTTGACCTTTGACGAAATTGATCATAGACATCAAAAGAGCTAAAGGAGTGTTAAATTATTATGTTGCATCTATTTTGAGTTCCTGTATCACAGAGCTCACCAAACATTTGTTAGCTTCTAAAAAATCATAGGGCAAGAGCAACACACATTAAGTTATTTGGGGCTCTAGATTCTTAATTTGGGGTTAGCCAGAGATAGTTCTCTGAATTCTTGCTGTGTATATTTCTTCATATTCAACTTACGAAAGTGAGCTATACCCTAAAATTTAATAATCCAGCATTTAGTGAACATAAAGTTGCTGGTGAAATGCTAAATACTGTAATTATAATTATACTGCAGTAGAATCTATAGTTTTTTTCAAAGGTATTATAATAAAACAGAAGTAGAGCTGTAAAAAGAATTCAGGTAATACCAAGATTCTGAAGAAAAAAATACTTTTTGCTTTCTGATATATAAGCTAAGCCCCAGGTCGTATTAGTAGGTATGAGCTTGTTCAGTTGGGTATATTCTTTAATTTCTCTCCTTTTATTGTAATTAAAAAATTACAATTAAAAAAATGAAATTATCATTTCATAATAAAAGTAATATCATTTTCCCTAAAGAAAATTTTTTAAACTTTGTGAGATACTAGAAAGGAAATCCATAATTCTACTACTGCAAGACAATTTTTGTTAGTCTTCTTCTTAATAATCATCTGTAAACATGCTATTATTTATAATTGTATACATCGCTTCTTTAAATTAAGAATTTTTTTAGTATAACTAGATTTATGGAATAATGGAATTAATAGTACACAGAGCTCCATTGCATATTGCTTTTAAAATTTAACACTTATCACAAGAATTTTGGTATTTTATTACGGTCTCCTTATAAGCATCTTCAGTTTTTTTCTCATTACCAAAATGTTGATTATAGAAAAATCATTCAACTCTAGATAAGCAAACAGAAAGAGGTTACCTGGTATAACATTTATATCCTTCTAAGTTGGAAAATTCTTTAAACATAGACTCTCTCTTATATCCCTTTATTCTCAGTCATTCTTGCTGGCTCAGAGGTGAATATCTGATCTGTAGAGCATTCAAGAAGATGATTTCTCTCTGTCAAGTCTTTGAACATGATAACAGCAGTGTTTGTGTTTATACTATTTTAATTTTTGTTTAATGTTAAAAGGTTGTTATAGAAGGTACTTTTTTATTATGGAAAGAGTTCTGGTTCACTGTTTTTCTCTTAATTACATGCCTCTGAGTCAGGTACTCTTCAAATTTCAGTTTTATTACTTATTCAGCAAGTATTTATGAATCTACTAGGTTCAGGTGCCAGGCTACGTGCTGAGACAACAAAGAATGATCAGATACATTTTAAAATTACATTGTGAAGCCTTTAGAACTAATCTACTTATATTGTAATGTAAAACAGGGTTATTCAAAGCAGCCAGTCTGTAAACTATGTATTCTTGGTCTGTGATAAGATGAACTAGCACCAGAATGCACAGTACTGTTTCCCTCTTTGTGAAGGTCTTGTTATTTAAACAAAACAAACAAACAAAAATTATTTAAATGCTGCATTTAGTGATACAGTTGATTTTCCTTCCTCACAGATCATTAAGATGTTTGCAGATCAACACTGATCCAAGAACTACCATTTACATTAAATATAAACAGTGTTTTCTACTTTATTTTCCTATTTGCCCATTTATAGTTTCTATTATGGTTGTTTGGTTTTTTGTTTTTTTTTTTTTTTAAGATTTTATTTATTTATTTGACACAGAGAGAGATCACAATAGGCAGAGCAGCAGGCAGAGACAGAGGAAAAGCAGGCTCCCTGCTGAGCAGAGAGCCTCATGCGGGGCTCAATCCCAGGACCCTGAGATCATGACCTGAGCTGAAGGCAGAGGCTTTAACCCACTGAGCCACCCAGGTGCCCCTATTGTGGTTTTTTAAAAAATATATTTATTTATCTGAGAGAGAGAGAGAGAGAGATGGGGCATGGGAGTGGCTGGAGGCAGAGGGAGAGAGGATGTCAAGGAGACTCTGCACTGAGCATGGAGCCCAACAAGGGGCTCAGTCCCATAATCCCAAGATCATGACCTGAGCTGAAACCAAGAGTTGGATGCTTAACTGACTGTGCCACCTAAGGCACCTCATTATGATTTCCTCAAATGTTTTGCTGACAGTATCCTTATAAGTTTCATCATTACATAACTTTGCTTTTTTGCTTAATTGAAATGTCTAGATATGGAAGAGTTAATTATGTCCTGGCTCGAAGAATAGAACTTTTAGAAGAAGTTAAACGATTACAAAAGAGTCTAGGGGTTCCTGGAGATGCTTCATATACTTGTGAAACTGCAGGCTATTTCTTCTTATATCAGGTAAGAGATTTCAGAGTTTTTAAATCATATGGTCTTCAGTTGGACACTGAGATGGGTTCTTAAAATTCTCTTGAAAGCCTGTTTTTTTTTGTTGTTGTTGTTGAGTAGTTTAAAATGTATGCTGTTGCCAGAGCTATATCTGTGATTATTAAATGTTTGTATTCCCTATTATCTTTTATTTTCTTAGCTAAATAGCTTCTCTTGATGACTCATTCACTGAAAGGCCAGTGTTGCTACTTTTTAAATTCTTTTCCTTTTTCTTTCTTGCTACTGACAAATTTTCTAGTCTCGCTCTTTGTTTTCATTACTATAGAAATATAACTAATTTTACTAGCTACCCAGTGGTAACAAAGTACCATTCTGTAACATACTTCTATTCATATTAATCAACTAATGAAGAGAAACATAACTCTCCTTTCAAATTTCTAAAAATAAGTTACATTTTAGAACTGATTTCAGAGTAGTTAAAAATTCTTTTGACTTCAATTTAAAGGTGTGCTTTTGCTTGGTTAGGGTTAATTTTTTAGGTGTGAAAATCATTGAGAAGTGGAAAACTAAATATTTGAACAAAAATAAACCTTAATAGTCATTTGGTTTACTAATAATTTTAAGCAACTTAAGGCATAATTATATAATGGAGAATTTTATGTAACTTTGTACTCATACTATTTGTGTATTTTAAATCCAAATTGTAACACTGAAACTTTAAAATGTATAAGAAAGAATACAAAAGGTTAAAATAAAAGAATAAAAATAAAGAATAGGTGTATGTTCATAAGTGGATACACAGACCAGGTCACTCCATTCAAAATGATCAGATTTCATGGTTTCTTATGACATAGAGAAGATAAACATCATCTTACAAAGTAGCCTGCATGGGACTCAGGCAGTTTAGAACTTCGAATAATGGCTAATATCATGCCTAAATGTGTATTTAGCACAAAATCAAAATCACTAGGCTCTCAGTGAAAACTCCCTTTAAAAGTAGGAGAAATAATCTAAAAATTTGTGGAGGCTTAAGTAATCGATTTGAGAAAAACGAACTTGGAGCCTCACGGTACCGATCAACAATTTTCAACATGGGAAAGTTATTTTAAAAGTAAATTGTCAAGGTCTGTCCCCAGAGATTCTCTTTCAGGAGGAGGTGGCATCCAGGAATCATCTACATCTTTATTTAGCCTCTTAGATGTTCTGCCTAAGAACCACTCTTGAATAAACCCTGACTGGGAGAATTACCAAAATTGAGATTAAGCAGGAACCGCATGGTAGAGGCATAGTAAAATGTACCAGGATAACTACATCACAAAAGTCATAAAATGAGCTTTCAAATATATACTCAGTTTAACAGAAGTGCTTTGTAAATATACCAAAGAGAATTGGAAAAATCATAAAGGTCTAGGAGAAGGGTTGGCATTTACTAAAATGCTGCTAAAGTAGGATTTAATGTATATGGAGAAAAACTGAGATAATGAAAAAAATATCAGAATTTCTTTGTCCAGAGAATTGGGGTTTTTTTGTTTGTTTGTTGTTTAAACATCAGTAATACTGTTTTGAGTATACATGGAGAATCTGAAATGTCTGAGATAAAGTCCCATAGGTGACCCTGAGGTTCTTTCTGGTTTATGTATATTCATAAATTATTTATATTTTTATTTATCCTTATATATACACATATATTTTTTCTTTTGAGAGAGAGCATGGTGGGCAGTGTGGGGAAGCGAGGCAGAGGAAGAGAGAAAATCTTAAGTGGGGTTCATACCCAGCGCAGAGCCCAGCTGGATCTCACAACACTAAGATCATGACCTGAGCTGAAACCAAGAGTTGGGCATCTAACTGACTGGGCCACCCAGGCACCCCTAGTTTCTCTGCTTTTGATTAAAGAGCCTTTGTTCAATAATCTTAAAAGTCACCTATTAAAAGGCAGTCTGTCAGTGACTCGGATAAGAAATAGTCCTGTTAAAAAAAAAAAAAAGAAATAGTCCCGTTAGGTCAGGGATTGCTTTTCTTTTTCTTTCCCTTTACTTAGTAGGTCTTATTTTTACTGGATTTCTTTTTTATTTTATCATTTAAGACATAATAATTAACTAAGAAATCTAATCTCAAATCCCTTTGTTTCACAGGTCATGTCTCGTTGGGAAGAATATATCAGCAAAGTGAAAAATAAAGGTAGTACGCTGCCGGATGTTACGGAAGTCTCCACTTTCTTCCCTTTTCATGAATACTTTGCAAATGCCCCTCAACCCATTTTTAAAGGCCGATCTTACGAAGAAGACATGGAAATTGCTGAAGGATGTTTCAGGCATATTAAGAAAATCTTCACTCAGCTCGAGGTAAGGATTCTCAGAGTTTTTTTTAACTTGACTTTAAAGGCTTTAAGTTTAGTTGTTTGGGGTTTTTTTTGTTGTTGTTTTTAATGAGGTAAAATGGAATATTCACATTACAAACCAGATTGTTACTTTTAAGTGAGATTATTGAAAACATTTATAGTTTTAGTTCAAGACTGAGTAAAAATTAAGGTTTAAATTCAATCCCCATTGCTCTTGACTTTTCTGGTGTAAAAGGCTTAGCATTTAAGAAAGGAATGCTTCCCTCAAGAGATTCAACAGTGTTTCTTTGAATTGGAATCTGAGAATGCCACTTCCAAATGATGGAAAACATCATTGGAGGACTATAGCAGCCTCATAAAGGGATCACATTCAGGCTCAGATTCCTAAGTAAGATGATTTAGGATTATTCCAGGTAAGAGGGGCAATGACCGTATCTGTTTTGTCTTTATACCTTTTAGATAAGATGATATCTCTACTTCACATAGTATATGTTCAGTAAATATTGATGTATGGTTTAGGTAGGGGGTAGGTGGATAGATGTAGGTACAGAATAATAAATATATAGTATAATAATAAATAAAATTTTAGGACCTATAAAACAATAATATTAGAGTATGTTCATGATTATAGAAACAAAGTAAAAGAATAAAAACATTTAGTTCATAATAGTAGTTGTCTTGGGAGGGGTAGGGAGAGATTTAAACAGACTACTTCTCCCGTATCTGTCATGTTTTAATTATTTAGAAAACAAAAATGTTAAAAATATCTAAAGTATGGCATAATGTTCAGAATTTATAACACTTGATATTAGATACTCTGCTTAGGCTTGTTTGCTCCTCACTTAATCTCTGTTGTCCATCATTTTACCCTGCTCTCTGGGGATCCTCTGCCATGGTCAGAGGTGGAGCTGATCCTTGGAGGTTTAATTTCCTGGCCTCCCATATTAGCTGACTTCTGGCTGGGTTTAGCCAATAAAAATGTGACAGGAATAGAGAAGCTAGGATATTTCTCCATCAGTTGTCTTGGGTTTCATCTCTTTTATGGCCCCAATTTTTGTTGGCCTGGCTTGCTATGATTGTTGTTGTAGCTTGTTCTGGTACCCCAGTCCCTGGGCTCTGAAAACACTGCCTCCTTCTCTTCTCTGTTCTAGCCTAGGAATGGTCAAACTTCCTGCTATTGCTAATCTCTGGGTTGCCTCAACCATTCATTCCCTGGCTCGTTTTTGTGCTCCTTTGTCACCTGTGAAACCAGACCCCCTGCATTAAATTTCCTTTGTTATGAATACTTGAAAAAGTTTCTGTTTTTGTGGAGGGACCTTGAGTAGATACTGTGGTGATAGATATTTTATTCTGTATTCTTATTAATAACTGTCAATATTTTACCTTCTACAAAAAACGGTCCAAATTATAGCTTCAGTGTCAGTTATTATATGAACTCAATTAGTACCTAATTAATAATGAACAGAATTGTAATTCATTAGGCTTAGTTTGTGATATATTTATATTAATTAATTAGGAATTAAATCTGATAAACTGGATTATGTGAATTTATGCATGAAACGTGTTTATTTTCCTAAAATACTCTCTCCCTGACCCCCAATCCCATAGGAATTCAGAGCCTCTGAACTGCTTCGAAGTGGACTGGACAGATCTAAATACCTTCTGGTGAAAGAAGCCAAAATCATTGCTATGACATGTACTCATGCTGCCTTAAAGCGACATGATTTAGTCAAGCTAGGTTTCAAGGTGGGGACTTAGAGTTTCATTCCTCAGTTGATCAGCTGTCAGCTATTAGATTTCTCTTTCCTCTCCTTTTCTTTTCTTGACTTTTTCTTTTTTTTTTTTTTTAATTTTTTTTTTTTTTATTTAAATTTTCCTTTTCTTTTCCTTTCCTTCCTTTACCAAGGCCATTTCCCTTGAAGACTGGCTTACCTCTTACTGAAGTTCACATTTCTAATTACTTAAAAATGTCTTTTCTGAAAGTGATGGTAATCTCTGATGTTTATATGATTAGTGAAATATAAATCTGATTTTTCTGAGTCTGTTTATCAGTTGTATGTCCATTAAATAACATAACCATATGATTGTCTAAAAGAATTCTAATATTTGTTAAGGTAAATTGATTTTTCACTGTGTTAAAAAGATCTCCAAATATAACTAAAAACTATTTAAAAAAATTGACAGTGTTTTTCACTTATTAGACATTTATATGCTTACCTTGTTCATATTTTAAATGCACAGCCACTCCCACTAATTTGTTCAATCAGTAGATGGAAAGCCTTCCATATGAGGATATGGAGTACTCTTATAAGACTGTAGATGAGATAGTAAAATGATTACATCATATGAAAAAGACACAAGAGCTAATGGGCACCATAGCCTTGATAACCTATGACTTGTTTAAAATGGAATGTAATAAATAAGCAGTAAATTTGAATTTGTAGGCTCTTTATAACTTTGCTAGTGATACTGGCCTAAACTCTGACTTTAATGCAAAATCATTTAACTTTGCTGCAGTTGGTTTATCTGTGTTTAAAATAGGGTTTGAGTACTGGTTTGAATTCAGAGTTAACATTAAGCATTTGTTGTTAATGAAAGTGACTGACAATTTTTAAATGTGAGCTCACTGGAGGATAAGTGCTAAATAAATTCAAGGTGATAGAATAGTTGCTATCTTAGACTGAAGGTTCCTCAGCTGCAAGGTTAGCACAAGCACGATAATTTTATTAAAAGGTACTGTGAACTTGTGCTAGTGGTGTGAATTACCCTTTTGCAAATTATTAGTGAGAATTTTCATCTAAATACTTTGTTCTTGGGACTGACATAAAATATGCTTTGTATTTGATATTAAATCATATCAGTTTAATAAGGGAAATGATACAATCATAATTAATATTTTATGATGTGCAGCTTTTTCACATGCACATTTTTTTTTAAGACTATTTATTTGAGAGAGAGAGCATGAGAGGGGAGAGGTCAGAGGGAGAGCAGACTCCCTGCCAAGCAGGGAACCCTTTGTGGGACTCAGTCCTGAGACTCCAGGATCATGACCTGAGCCAAAAGCAGTTGCCCAACCAGCTGAGCCACCCAGGCACTCCTCACATGTGTATTCTAAAAAAAAACAGTACTTGGACCCTATCAAACTTTGATTAATCATTTGCTTACATGGTGCTATACATATATAGTTAGTATAAGCGCTGATAGTAGTCCTTAGATCTTTTATATTTTTAATTTTGAGGTTTTATTTTCGTCAAACTTCCCCTGTATCTGGTTTAAGTATTTAAAAAACTTGTAGAGCTACTTCACCTGGAGAAGTTCAGTCCCCTACTCCCCTGATCAGCCATTCTTTCAACTTTCAGTATTTTCTGTGTTCTTTTTATCTGTATCAATAAAGAATGTTAAATTTGCATTCAGGGGTGCCTGGGTGGCACAGTCGGTTAAGCGTCAGTCTTAAGCTCCGGTCATGATCCCAGGGTCCTAGGATTGAGCCATGCTCCCTGCACAACAGGAAGCCTGCTTCTCCCTCTCCCTGCCGCTCCCTCTGCTTATGCATGCTCTCTCTCTCTCTCTCTCTGTTTGTCAAAAAAATAAATAAAGTCTTTATAAAATCAATCAAATCAATCAATCTGCTTTTTCGACATTGTCTTTTGACCCTGTGCCATCCCCAGGGAGACATGCATGCACAGTCATGTGCTCTTTTCTTTCCTTAATGTGCCCAATATGGTTATTTCATAATTTTGCTTTGTGATTAAAATAGCCTTTTAAAAAGCAGAATCTATACATATACATTTTTTGTAAGTTAATTTGCATTAGATTTTCAGAGTTGTTTTTCAGAAAGCAGGCTCTTGAAACCATCTTGAGCTGCTCCCACTCTGTTTTGCGTATCATGTCTATTATCCTCTGAGTCCACACAGGGACTTGTGAGAAAATGTGGATCTTAGAACTCCTCCTCCTAATCTTCCACCGAGATGACCTAATTAATACTTGTAATAGGGAAATTCAGCATCAGATAGAGCTAGAAAAGACACCTATCCACATACCTCTAGGTATGTTCAGTAAGAAACAGTACAGAATTGAACCTTAACTTTCATCATTGGATGTCTAGTTGAAATTCATGTCAGCTACTTGTCTTAGACAAACAAATACAAGCATAGTTTGGTAAAAATGAGTAGCACAGAAATTACAGTGTATGTAAACAATTCATTTAAAAAACAGAGTGAATAGGGCACCCTGGCAGGATGGCTGAAATTGAAAAAAAAAAAAAATCGTAATGAAATAAATAAAAGACAGAGTTAATTAAGCATAAAGAGTAAATATGCTCCTACCTTCTACCTTCCAAGGAGACAAAATAAGAGTAGAAAACTTCAAAAACACAAAACAGAGGAACTGTAATTTGTATTTAGTGATTCTCAAAGAAGGTATTTTACCAATAAGCAAAGGAAGAGGATGTCACACTAAGTAACAAACAGAATTAGAAGTGGAGGGGAAGGAAAACATGTTGAGAATAGATCTAAAAGAGAATTGAGCAGATGGGAGAGCAGTAATCATCAAAAAAGAATGAAATTTCTTAATGTTGGAGAAAGACTTGATTTTTTATTATTTTATAAATGTGCAGTGCCTGATGTTACTGGAAGCTGGGATAGTGGAAGGATGCAGGCATCAAACAAGTCAATATACAGATAGAATTACAAATTGTAATGTCCTGTGAGACAAAGGAAGAGAGTTCTGTGAAATCATGTTTAACCTGGGAGGTCAGAGAAGACATGGATAAAATGGGTTTTAAGCAGGTACTTTAAGAATGAGGAAGAGCCAAGCAGACAAAAAATGAAGAGTGAATGGTATTATAGAGCGCCTAAGGCCAGAATGGTGTTGCCAGTTCTAAGAAAATGAAATATGTCAACGTGGTTGAAGCTTAATTAGTAAGGCATAAGGTGGCATTTAAGGGAGGAGAGGAAGATGGGTCAAATTGAATATAGGCCTGATTAATACAGCTATTACAGGCCTTGTTCAAGGCTCTTTTTCCTAAGATAATTGGAAGCCAGTGAAGGGTTTGAAACCAGTTGAGCTGATGCCTGTTGTATCAGTGGTTTAGGAGAGGCAAGCCAGGGAGGGGCTAGTAAAAGAGATTTCTGGTAGTAGAGCGGTGGCTTGGAATTTAGTGGTGGTGGTAGTAGAAATGGTGAGAGAGTTCTGAAATAAAATTGCATGCTTTGATGACACATTGAATGCCAGGGGTAAAACAGTGGTAGATTGTCAAGTGCTGGGTAGGAGTCATAAGGGGGAAAAAAGTACCCCAAACTACTACCTGGGGTAAGAATACCAATGGAAATGACCTCATATATAATCATAAATTCATTCTTGCTTATGTAGAACTTAATGAACTGAACTGAAAATAACTAAATTGATATGCAATGCAAGAAATGTTATGTAGGAGATCACTTCAAGGTAAAATTACATATTCAGGGGTTTCCCTGAGGTAACAGACTTGAACTAGAAAAGCAGGGGCATCACGATAAAAAAATCATGAACTTTCTGTTTGAATAATTTGTATGATATTTTTATCTGAAATTATTTGGGGTTTCTTTGGATAGTTGTTATAGTTATGGTGGTAGTTTTTTTGTCTTTCAAGCTGTCTTTTTGACAAGCTTTCCTTTTTCTCCATCTCTCAGTATGACAACATTTTAATGGAAGAGGCTGCTCAGATTCTGGAGATAGAAACTTTTATACCTCTTCTTCTACAGGTAAGAGATGGATATCTGAGACAAGGAAAGTAGAGTTTGAAGAATTCTGGGGGACAGTGTCAAAAAGCTACACAGTTTTGGGGTGCTAATTGTCGTAATTACATATTCTCTTTAACTTCATTATGTTTGCTATTCTATTTTAAGCCTATAAACATCCTTTAATCTATTCACTGGTTATTTAGTAGTTTGTTTTGTTTCCGGGAGTACTATTTAAAAATTCATAGTTTATCTTTTAAGTTTTGAAAAGACTTAGTAATTTTAATCAAGAAAATTACATTGTTACGCCGTCTAGAGGGTAGATGAGCTATTTTTTTCTCTTCCTTTGTTAGAGTTGTTTCTAGACTTGTTTTTGATGTTCACTGAGTACATTGCTTTTCTTTATTTTATGCCTTAATTTTTCTGAGTGAAATGGCAATGTTTACGAACGTTTTTTGTTGTACAATAGTCTTTACTATGGAAGAATAAAAACAAAATGTGGAATTCCCAGTTTAAGAATAGATCTAAAAGTTGTTTTATAAGCCAACTTATTTGGGACTTGGAATGTGTTTTATCAGGGTATGTTTCAAGGAATAAGATGTATAAAGTAGCAAATCGAAGTAGTAGTGTGGGAAATTAAAGACATAATTTTTACTGCTTTGTAGATTTTCAGTGTGGCTCTTGGCATGATTGTAATATAGAGTATCTACTTTGACATCTGTCCATTTCATTGCTTGGGTATCTTTTTCTTTCTGTGCACCATTTGCCCAATTCTGACCTGAGCCTCCCTTGGCTTACCCTACCTGTTAAAGTAGGGTAATTCCATGCTCGCCTTCCTAATCCCTCCACCCTCCCTCACCCACTGTCAGTCACAAGGGTGATAGCACCTGTTTGTGGTTCACAAGTCATTCTATAAACTTTCCAGATTCCTCTCTGTGGAACTGGTGAATGAGAATTAGTAAGCTGTTTTTTAAATAGCAGGACTCTTGAGCAATTGGTTATAGACTAACAGAACAATATATTAATCAGAGTATTTTTGTCATCTCCTCACATTTCATTTCTAGAATCCTCAAGATGGTTTTAGCCGACTGAAACGCTGGATTATGATTGGTGATCATCACCAGTTACCTCCAGTCATTAAGAATATGGCCTTTCAGAAGTATTCAAACATGGAGCAATCTCTTTTCACTCGCTTTGTCCGGGTTGGAGTTCCTACTGTAGATCTTGACGCTCAAGGAAGAGCCAGGGCAAGGTAAAGGAGCCTTAAGTACTCCCTATTTAAGGACCCCCAGCTCCATGATCCAACTGTTTGATAGTATGTTTAGTGGAGACTCAAGAATTCTCTGCATCTAGGAACCTGCCATCTACAAATCTGAAAGCAGCTGTATTGCCTTGTGCATGGGGTATGAATAACTTATTTCCTACACTTAATTCACTGATACTAATTTACGTGAGTTGTAAACCAAAGCTTCTTTTCACTGTCCCTTGCCCTTTCTTCATGTCCCCAGAAGATATACAGTTAATATCATTTTGAAATCTAAAACAAAAGGTGAACAAGAGAAAAAAACACCAGTTCTTACTTATATTAAGTGTATAGGCTCTCTCTCATAATTACCTCAAAGTATTCCTCAGTTTACAGACTTCCCTGATTTTTTTTATTTAAGGAGTAAATGAGCATTTACCTCATAAAACAAATAGTTTCATTTCTATAATATCATCAAGTCTGCTGACCTTTGGTTACTTAAAGCAGGAAGACAAGTTAAAAAAGGATTATTGCTAAAAAGATGAGTGCAAAATAGTTAAACGTGAAAATTTAAAGGAAGTACACACCCTCTTAGGAATCCAAATTTTGCGTCACTAATATTTCCTGTTTGGGGGGCTTTTTATCTTTGGAAAGCTTATGTAACCTCTACAACTGGAGATACAAGAATCTGGGAAATCTTCCCCACGTGCAGCTCTTGCCAGAGTTTAGTACAGCAAATGCCGGCTTGCTTTATGACTTCCAGCTCATCAATGTGGAAGATTTTCAAGGAGTAGGAGAGTCTGAACCTAATCCTTACTTTTATCAGGTAAGAAAAACGTAAAACTTATGTTTATTTTGCATTAACTAGCTGAATTACTACCCAAATCAGTGCTCTTGAACCATTTGACTAGCCACTGAAAAAACAGAATTAAGTTGCCACCTCACACACAACACAAAATTCTGTTTCAGGTAGATTCAAGATATGTACACCAAAGAAGAGAAACTGTAAACACACTAGAAAGAAGAAGATAGTGATTTAATATATACATATATAGTATATATATATTTATAATAGATAACGTTAGGGTGACAGAGGTCTTAAGCTCATTACCAAAAGCAGAAATCATAAAGAAGAATGTTGATTGAGACCAAAATTTATTTCCAAGATTTAACAGTGGGTTGAATTCTGAATATATATATATACAGAACTCCAATAAATCACTTTTTAAAATAACACCCCAACAGAAAAATGCAATAAGGATAAGAATATGCAGTTCACAAAAAAAGATTTGTAGCAAGTAAAAGTCACTAGAGTGTATATTCACCTCTGATAATTCTCAGTGTGGAGTAGGTTTAGGGAAATTTTATACTCATGCAATGCTAGAAGGAAAGCAATTTGGTGAACAGATTGTCAGTATGTATTAAAAGCAGTGTCCTAACTCTGAAGAATTTATCCTAAAAAAATAAATGGGCAAGTTTGCAAGGACTTATATACTGAAATGTCTATCAGATCTTTTTCTTTTACCGCATATTATTTTAAAAATGAGAAAACAACCAAAGGATCTGTCAGTAGGGGTTAATTACATTAGTACCTATTCCGTATAATGAATAGACATTAAGTACGATAACATTATAACTTCATTTACTGACAAGAAAAACGTTTATGCTATATTAAATGAAAAAAAAAACTAGGTTGTAAAATATATAGGGTCCTTTTTTTTTTTTTTTTTTAAGATTTACTTATTTATTTATTTGAGAGAAAGAGAGTGAAGGTGGGGGAGTATGGGCTGCAGAGGGAGAGGGAGAGAGAGAATCTCAAGCAAACTCCCCCCTGAGCATGGAGCCCAACACAGGGCTTGATCCTACAACCCTGAGATCATGACCCAAGATGACATCAAGAGTCAGATGCTTAACAGACTGAGGCACCCAAGCGCCCTGTCCCAATTTTATTTTTTAAGAGGTACAGCAAAACATGGAAGTTTATACAGATAATCTACATAAAAAGATCCAGCAGCATATACACCAAAAGGTTGGTTGGTTGATTGTTTCTTTATCTATACTAGTAGAACTAACACTTAAAGTTAGTTTGCTATCAGTAGACAGTGGAAAAATTCATACACATGTAGCTGCTTTTCTCTCCTGTCTTCCAAAGAACTAGAAAAGTTAAATGGAAGAGGTAACTCGGGCTGTGAGAGTATCACCAAGAACTAGAATATAAATGATTTTTCTAAAGGTGTTCCTGAATGGTACTTTTGCCTTTAAATGAAAACCAGCTTCTTGTCTTTCTTTTTTGATTCATGTTATGTTTTATATTCTTGTTTTACTTTCTTCTCTCATCTAATGCTTCTAATTTAGTCTCTACTGTACTGGACAGAGCAGCCTTGTGTGCACTTCCACACTTTCAGATTCAGCTAAGCATAAACATAAGCCAGACCCACCAATTTGAGACCACATCCTCTTCCCACTTAAAGTGGTCTCTCTATTAGGAGAGAACAAACACAAAAAATACTAAGAAGTGTGAGGAAAAAGAAAAAAACATTGCCCCAACATTGAGAGTGCACTGCAGTACGGCTAGATACATACGCTATTAGACTGGATTTTCTACTCGGCTTCTTAGTCGGTGACCTTGCTTCTTTGTAGTAGTGTTTCTTTTATACCTACAGTTGCAGTACACTGCAGCAGAATATTATTGATCTGTATTAAGACTGTTGTGGACCTAGAAATATTAAGCCTTTAAGTTGGTAACTTTTATTTTATGATGAGTCCATATGTTGCTAATACATTATAAGTGTCAAAGAGAAGTAATTACCAGATACTCTTTTTATTTATCAGTGTTAACCTAGGATAGGATTATTCCTTAGTTTTATGAAAGGTGTTCATTTGTCCAAGTTGACTTCACTTCTTGAGGTGTGATAAATGAACAGTTGTGCCACTTACTCATTCTTTCTACAAAATTGAAAAAGGAAATAAATGCATAATCTTGTCATTTTTACACTACAGAATCTTGGAGAAGCAGAATATGTGGTGGCACTTTTTATGTATATGTGTTTACTTGGTTATCCTGCTGATAAGATCAGTATTCTAACAACATATAATGGGCAAAAGCATCTTATTCGTGACATAATCAATAGACGATGTGGAAGCAATCCATTGATTGGAAGACCAAATAAGGTAATTTTGTGAATATGATATGTTCTGTTATTCATCATGTTGGCAAGATGGGAAAATTTTATTTATTACAAGTTATTTATATTGTTCTACTTTGTCTCTTTGCTATCTCCTTTTAAGACATAAGAAAATAAAATAATAGGAGCTATAAATAATTCTCTAGCAGTCCTGTCTGACAGTGTTATTGGTTTACTATGAACTTCTGTCTCAACTACCACATTGGAGATTTTGTTGATGGTAATCAGAAGTAAATGATCCTGAAACTTTTTGTTGGTAAAATGAAGGATAATAAAATTACATTATTTATGTACTGTTACAGTAGGATTGTAGCTTTTTAAAATTATTTTTCAAAGGTATAATTTGTACTGTTTTATTGGTATGTGTGGGAGAGTGTTTTTTCTTGAGAATAAGGGAAGATTGTAGAGTACCTTTGGACCTGAGGATTATTTTTTTATACTTTTATTTTTTGTGTCATATGGAGTAGTATCAAATACGATGCTTGATTATTTCAATAAAAGGCTGAAAGTTTAGAATAACAACTGTATTACTAATGATGAAATTAAGACTGGTTGTAAACATGGCTGTATAGAAGCTCTTTCACTTTTTCTTGGAAATCATCCAAGAATAGCAGGAAAATGGGAGGAGGGAAGGGCAAATGATATTTTTAGTGAGATGACACAAATCAGAGGACTAAGATCAAGGAGAAAATTAGGAAGAAGAGAATTTGAGGACCAGGCTTGAAAGTACCAGTGGAAACACTTTCTGAAGGTGAGTGGCATACTCTGACACACAAGAGCCATGTTCCTGTTACAGAACAGTGGGTATGAAATTGGGGTGAACAGGAGCCTTCCTGGTCCCTAACTGGTTCAAAGAAGCAGAGCCATGCTCCCCCAAAAGCAGACTTGTCTCTACAGTAGCAGAGGCATGTAGCTGGCATGTAGCTAATCTAAGAAACCACTTATTCAGTGATGAAGTAGAAAAAGGAACCTAGCACGAGCTCAATTTATATAGGAAAAAAAGGAGGACATCAGAACATACCGACAAGACATTTGCTTCAAAAACATGTTGGTCTGGAACAGATGAAAACTTTGAATACACATTTGGCTGTGAATTTTAAAATGCTTAATGAAGTAACCATTTCTGTTGGGGAAGGCTACAAAGCAGAGAAATTTAATAACTCAGGAAGAGATGAAACGTGAGCTGGAAGAAAATAAAAACACAGAAATGGAGACAAAGTTGAAAGGAGTACAAGGACATACTGAACACTCCACATAGAAAGTGCAAATGAGAAACTAGTAACTTTGAAATGGAGACAGCTTAAAAGTAGAAGAACCTCAGTATCTGAGTCCTTTTATTTATAACAGAAAAACTTAAATAATGAAGGAAAGTCTCCCCACCCCCCATCTCATAACAAGAAGACAAAAGTGAAATGGTTCCAGGACTGGGTTACAGAGTGACTCCATGGTGTATCAAAGACCAGGGTGTTCATTTCATCTTCCTCCTTTGCCATCCTGAGTGTGTGAGCCCAGTTCCCAGACAAGCTCTCCACGTAGTCGGGTTGGCAACAGAAATTTCCAGGGAATATATCCCCACATAAGAGCAAAAGACTAAAATCCAAAATATACAAACTTCTGTAACAGTCATTGTTAAATAAAGACAGCCCAATACAGAATTGGCAAACGAATAGTCACTTCGCAGGAGAAGATATAGGAATGTCCAATAAGCACATGCAAAGTGCTTACCATCATTCTTTGTGTCAGGAGAATACAGATTAAAACTATAATGAGGTATACTGCACACCAAATAGGTTGGCTAAAATTGACAAGATTCACAGTGCCAATACCGGTTGTTGGCAGGGATGTGGAGCAACTGGAATCTGAATCTAGAACAATGCTAGTGAATGTGCAGAGTGGTACAGCACCTTTGGAAAACAGCTTGACAGTTTCTCATGAAGTTAAACACACTTACTGTACAATTCAGCAGTTTCACTCTTAGATATTTATTCAAGAGCAGTGAAAACATAATGTCCACAAAAATACTTATACTATGAATTGTAGCTTTATTCAAGATAGCCCCAAACCAAATGCAAACTGCTACAGCCACTGTGGAAAACAGTATGGCGGTTCCTCAAAAAGTTAAAAATAGATCTACTCTTTGACCCAGCAAAGAATACAAAAGCACTAATTCAAAGCAGTACACACACTCCTATGTTTATAGCAGCATTATCTACAGTAGCCAACTTATGGAAGCAGGTCAAGTGTCCGATTGATAAATGAGTAAAGTAGATGTGAGATATGTGTGTGTGTGTGTGTGTGTGTGTGTGTGCATGTATATGTGTATGTATATATGCATGCACACACAATGGAATATCATTCAGCCATTTAAAATGAAATCCTGCCATTTGCAACAACATGGATGGAGCTAGAGAGTATAATGCTAAGAAAAATAAGTCAGAGAAAGACAAATGCCGTATGATTTCACTGATGTGGAATTTAAAAAATGAAACATGATCAAAGGGGCAAAAAGACAAATTAAGAAACACTCAGTTACACAGAACAAACTGATGGGGAGGAGTATGGTGGGTTGGGTGAACTAGGTGATGCGGATTAGGGAGTACACCTGCCATGACAAGTATCAGGTGAAGTGTAGAATTGCTGAAACACTGTACTGTACACCTGAAACTAAAATAACACTGTATGTTGACTACACTGAAATCAATTTTTAAAACAAAAAAGCCCCAACCAGAAACAATCTAGATGACATGAATGGGTAAATAGATAATCAAGTGTGGAATATTGTTCATTGGAATACTATTCAGCAGGCAAAAGGTATGAACTTCTAATGGACACAACAGATGGATGAATTTCAAAAACATGCCCAGTGAAAGAAGCCAAACAAAAAAAGTATATGATTCAATTTTTAAGGAATTTTAGCCCGGCAGAAAGTAATCTATAGTGACAGAAAGCAGATCAGTGTTTGCCCAGGGCTTAGGGATACAGTTTTGACTACAAAGGGGCCTGAGGTAATGGAAATCTTCATTGTGGTGCTTATCTAGGAGCATTTATTGTCAGAATTTATCAAAGTAGATACTTCAAGTGAATGCATTTTATTACATGTAAATTATACTTCTGTGAAGTTGATTGAAAAGAAATGCTTTGTAAAATTCCTAAAGGTATGGACCGTGAATTATAGCTTATGCAGATAAGCACTTTTTTTTGTTGGATTAGTGAAAAAGAAATAAATGCCTGAGTGCCAGTATTAGACTAAAACTTGCATGAACTTTCCTAATTGTATATATAGTTTCAAAGTGAATAAAAAGTGCTATGAAAATTACTTATTTTTTGTGTGTCAGAAGGTGCTATCCATGAGAACTAAGAATATATCAAATAATAAGTGAGCATACTGAGTTATACTGCTGGGCATCAAACTGGGATACCAGGTCCCTGCGTCCAACGTGTTGAGCAGTCTAGTAGGAGAAGACTGTTTATTCTATAGATAGTAATTTGGTTGTCAGCAGAGGTAAAGATCAGTGCTATAAGTGTAATAACAGGAACATAGCCTAATCTGGTTACTAAGGTTTATTTCTTTGTGTTCATTAATTGGTTTTGTCAGTTCCAAGTATATGATCATGTTTCCTTTTTAGGTTGACTATCTTAATTATAAGATTTTTATTTTTGAAATATTATTTAAATTCTCTTTCTAGAGTTTTATTTATTGTACTTTTGAAAATATACCTTATTTCCCATTTTTTCTTCCTAGGTGACAACTGTTGACAGATTTCAAGGTCAACAGAATGATTATATTCTCCTTTCTCTAGTAAGAACCAGGGCAGTGGGCCATCTGAGGTACATAAAGAAAACTTTCAATATTATTGAAATTTATTATCTGCTTCAATTTTGAACTTCTTATTAATTGTTATGGCAGCATTTGGCTTGGCAAGCTTTTTGTTGGAGTATAACAATATCAGATTCTTGCAGAGTGTACTATTGTCATTGCTTCTGAATTTTTTCAATCTTAAATATTTTAGTACATTTACTTTTTAGTCTTCAGTAACACTCAGAGATAGGATTTTATTAGAAAATCTTAGTATCTTATATTTGTTGGAAGCAGTGTCAGAAATTTAAAAAGGTAAGATGGTAAAAGGAGTCTTCAGAGTACATTTTTCATTGCACAGGATTTCTGACTTTTTTTTCCCACGCAGTCTTTCAGCTTCACCATTAGAAAATAAAGAAACCATTTGTTCTCCCCGGATTAAGAACTGTCAAAACAAACAATAATCTATTTTTATCATTTATTGTGATGTATTTATGTGCTAGAGATTTATGGGAATAATATATTCTTATTACAAAGCAGCCGTTCGGTTTTATATAAACCTTCATCTCATACGACTTACTAACAAAACTAATGAGAGTTTGTTTTATTATTTTATTTGGTAGATATAAAGAGAAAAGTCTCTAAGCTCTCTCCAAGCTCTCATAATGTTGTCATTAAGTCAAAATCTATTTGGAGCTTAGCCCAGTGATCAAGTTGCATCAAACTGATAACTTTTATGTAAGAGTAAACAAAGATGTAATGTTTTGAGAAATTGTTTCAAAACTATTGCATTCTAAAATAGTTTGTTTTTGCTTACTTACCAAACATGTATTTGGAGACAAACTTTTCTAAAAAGCATTTCCTTTTCCGCATTAAGATTTATAGCTGCTGTTTGAATGGGGCATCATTATGATTTACATAATTAAAATCTCCCAAAACTCACAGTGTGAATATACGAATAATGCCTCGTCCCCTCCCCATCCTTTTTCTTACTGTGTCATGCTTTTGCCTTTTTCACACTTAATGACTTGACTTCGTGTTCCATAATTCTAATGTAGCTACTTTAAATCAGTGCATTAGTCATGATTCCCCTCCTCCCCACAAAAACAAAAACATGAACATAGAGTTTAGTGATAAAGCAGTAACTTTACTTGGTTTAACTAATCACTTGATATTAACTTAATGTTTATTCTGAATTTCAGTTTTTAAGACGCTTAACTTTTTATTGCCATAGCTTAACAGGGATATTTAGTAGAATAAGTAAAAACAAAAACAAAACAAAGAAGAAGAAAAGCTGCATACAAATGTTATTAATCTTGAACTGTGCTAATTTTGTTTCCCAAAGGGATGTCCGTCGCTTAGTGGTGGCCATGTCTAGAGCCAGACTTGGACTATATATCTTCGCAAGAGTATCCCTCTTCCAGAACTGTTTTGAACTAACTCCAGCTTTCAGCCAGCTTACTGCCCGTCCACTTCATTTGCATATTATTCCGACAGAACCTTTCCCAACCAGTAGAAAGGTAGGCCTGCTTCTTCATTGTATAGAGCAGCACTCTCCAGTAGGTGATCCCAGTAGCTAGGAACAGCATTGCGTAGATCAGTCCCATCAGTGGTTTAGAGCGTTCGCTACACTGTGGAACTGAATTAAATTTTCTGTGTAAAATAATAGTACATGCTAACGTTTATTGAAGACTCACTATGTATCAGGCAATTAGCTCTTCCTTATTAATCCCATTTTATGTATGAGGAAACAGGATTAGCAAAGTTAAGTAGTTTGGTCATGCATCTCATAGATGGAGAATCCAAGATTTTAAAAAGCCAGGCAGTGTGACTCCAGAATCCATGTACTTTACTGCCTCTGTTCAGCTTTTCAGGGAGAACTTAACTAATTGATGACAGAGTAATAAATGGCTTAGCTGTTAGAGAACCCTGAAGAAACCTACACTTCAGAGGACATAGGAGGGCACAGCAACAAAGGACCTACTCAGAAGTGCCTCTGCCCTCCCTCCTTATCCTTGTACCCTTTCCCTGTCTGTCCTCCTTGCCCCCCCTTTCCACCCCCTACCCCAGGCCCTATATTTCTTTTGCATAAAAAAGCAAATACTTATTTTCTTATATTGTTTTCTTTCTTTCTTTCATAAAGGTTAGCATGCTAATCTTTAGGTTGTGACTTTGGGGCTTTGCATTTTTAATGCAGTGTCTTAGAGGTCCATTTAGATTTTAAATAAAGCTGGTTTTTTTTTTTTATTTTTACTTATTTTTTAAATTTCTTTTTAGTATTCCAGAATTCATTGTTTACGCACCATACCCAGTGCTCCATACAATACGTGCCCTCCTTAAAACCCACCAGGCTCACCCAATCTCTCATCTCCCCTCCAATTTCCCCCAATAAAGCTGTTTTAAATGTTCACAGTACACTTCTTTCCCTCCCTCTGAAGAAAAAGATGAAATTATGTGTGTTTGTTTTATAAGGCTGAGTACATTTTTTTAAACTTTTTTTTTCCTTGGAAGTGCCTCTCTGCAGGAATAGAGGGATAAGGGTGGAATGATAAGATGAGGTGGGGCCCTGTGAAGCCTTCAGTGTCAGCCTCCGAGGTCTGGACATGATCCTGTAGCCCTGCGTTTCTCAATCTTTTGTGGGCTGATTATTACACAAGCAGGCTCCTAACACAAGGTCTGAGGCACAGCCTTCTTATGCAGAGGCCGCAGGGACGTATCTGGGGGCACATGGAGGTCAGGGAGTGCCAGTGAACAGAAGGCTTGAAAGCCAGTGCTTTATCCGATACCTGGGGTGCTAAGGGCTAGGAGCAGCTCCCTATCTTCTGCTCAAGAGACTGTGTTGGAGGCAGAGAGGGCCACACAGCTAGCACTGCGTCTCAGAAGAGGCAGCTCCGAGCGGAGCCCGGGAAAATACGCAAACACACACAGAACCTCCCATGTTGTGAAGGCCATGTTTTGTAGTTGTAACAGCAGTGCTGTCTTTGCACACAAGTGTGACCCTCGCAGAAAGTGACTGCTATCAAAAGAATACCTGCCTACATGTAATACTGCCATCCTGCTTAATTCTGAGAAGTTCTATTTAATACACTCACTGTTGCTAAAGTTATGTGTGCTGATTTGTTACTTTACGGTAAAAGCCCTTTTTCTTGATAGAAGTTTTTTTACCTTTATGGTTTTCTGAACTGCATCTATAGTAAGAAGGGGTGAGACTTTATAAACATTTTATAATGACTATAAATAGGAGGTGTGTTCATCTTTATTCTAGGATAGTTTAGGGAGAAGTGCAGTTTGTTTACGGTCTTCATTTGCTTTACCACTTTACCTGCGCTGGTGGTTTTCGGAAACCACTGCAGCAGCAGCCCATCCGTTCTCTGGCAGACCTACCGAATCCCAGGCTCCGGCAGCCGGCCGCACACCTCCACAAGTTAGCAGTCTGCCCCAGACAGTTCTGAAACATACCACGAAGTTTGGACTTTACTATTTGACCATGCATTTTATTAGTTAAAAAAACCTTTTAAATATCAACCCTCATGACTAACAGTCTGTGTATTAAATAATAGTAATGTTAGCTTATTTTTAAAGAAACATAAATAGGAAAAATAGTTTTAGTGTTTTCCTTCTGAGTAAGCTTGAAAATTGCCTCTGGAGCATACACAGTGTTAGAGACCATGCTTTAGGCCACATTGACTTTTCTCTCTATTCAAATGATCTATAGCTCTTGCTCTTCCACATGGGTTCCTAACCCAAACTCCTTATCTTACTTGCCAGCCTGATATTAAAAGGTGGTAACTCTTAATTCTCTTTGAGTCTCTACCTTTTGCTAAATTTAAATTGAATCGCTTCTCTTTATGAAGTCGTGACTGGGCTCTCACTCACACTGACATCTTAATGTCCTGGTACTGTTCTGATGTCCTCCAAACCCTAGTAGTGCTTGTACGTAAGATGGAGACATGGGCATCTGGAATGTTTGCTTTTAGCATATCAACTTTCTCACTGTCCTTAACTTTCTCTTTGCTGTCTAGAATGGAGAGCGACCATCTCACGAAGTACAGGTAATAAAGAACATGCCCCAGATGGCGAACTTTGTATACAACATGTACATGCATTTGATACAGACCACACATCATTATCATCAGGTGAGTTTTGTCAAAATTCATTCTTATTTTTCTTGTACAAAGAATCTACTCCTTTGCAGACTACATCTTTAAAGTACTCAATTCCTCATGGGAAACCAGCTAAACCATCCAAGGTTGTTGTTAATTCATATAATATCCATTTTTTTAAAGCACCTTTGTGTACATATAATTTGGCCTACAATAAATTCCACATATTTAAAGCATATAATTTAATATGTTCTGACATATGTAAATACCTGTGAAACCATCACCACAATCAGGATGGTGAACATACCCATTATCTCCAAAAGTTTCCTCATGCCCCTTGGTAACCTTTCTCATCCTTCACCAGTCCCTTTCCTGACTTCTGCAGGCAACCAAGGATCTTACCCTCGATCTGTAGCCCCTCTTTACTGCCAAATAGTATTCCATTATAGGGACCTGCCAGGTGTACCCATTGACCTGTTGATGGACATTTGGGTTCTTTCCACCTTTGCCTGTTACAAAGAAAGCCACTGTGAATATTCTTGTCCCAGTCTTTGTATGGGGAGCGGGGCGGTGGGGTGAAGAGGGGCGCGTGGCGCATGTAAAATCCCTAGCAGCAGAATGGCTGAAAAATAGAGAATACGTGTTCAATTTTTTAAGAAAGTGCCCACTCATTTTGCCAAGTAGTTGCACCACATTCCCAGCAGCAGTGTTTGAGAGCTGTGGTCGCTCCACGTCCTCATCTACACGTGTTATGGGTGGCCTTTTTTATTTCGCCATTCTAAACGGGAGGCTAAACGTGTAGAGCTGCTCCAGTGTTCTGGTTGAGTGTGGACAGAAGCTTCGTGCCCGGCCATGGTTTTATCTGAAGGCTTATTCCTCCCCACCCCTCACACATCTCCTTGACTGAGGTTGGCCCTTCAGTTGTGTCAGTCAGTCCTAATCAGCCACTGTTTTTGCAGAAGTGTTACAGCCAATTTATTTGCCAAAAAAGCTAATATATTTTCATATTATCTTCTTCTCTGAAGATCCAGTACTTTGATCTTTGGAGTCAGCAAGACCTAGGCCATTGCCATCAGAGTTATGTTTGTAATATAAAGTGGCCAGCAGTGTGTTAGAGCACTCTGGATTGAACAGTATCTATTAGTAAGATAATGTGAGAGCTTAGCTTTGTAAGCCAGTGTTTTTTTTCATCTAAGTTCATATTGATGTTTTCTTTTTTTCATTAGACTTTCTTACAGCTACCACCTGCTATGGTAGAAGAAGGTGAGGAAGTTCAAAGTCAGGAAACGGAGTTGGAAACAGAAGAGGAGGCCAATCCTGCTCAAACTGACCTATCCGGTCTGACAGATGCCACCTCCAGTCAAGAATCCTCAGCTTCTCTGAATGAGATCACCTGCAGTCAGACCGAGAGCACCCGCACTCCGACAGGAGCTAGGTGCAACCCAGAAGCCACCCCTGCTGCATCTGATGTCACTGCTGCTGCGGCAGGACCTATAGCCGTACCAGCAGAGGCACATGCTCCTCAGGATGTCACACCGGCCCCACAGGAGACTAAGTAGCCCAACTGTGGCCTTTCTTGGGGGAACATGGCTTTCATAAAGTCTAACTAAAGCTACTTTCTGTATTTTATATTTGCTTCTGCTCTTTTAGGGTACTAATTTGTGTTCAGTCCTAATTTTTGGTCACCAATCTCAGTGTTTGTCTTCTTGGATATATTTAAAAGAAAATTGTATGTGTGTAAACAACTTCAGTTTAATTTGTTCAGTCAGAAGGACAAATAGCCATTCCTTTGATGTTTTTATAATTGAATGTATCTGTAATTATACCTACATTAAAAGAATTTTCTGTAGAATACATAAGACATACTTTCTATTTTCAGTGAACTTCTCTAAAGAAAAGAACAGAATACACCAAAATTAGCTCTGAACATCCTTAAGTAAATATTCAAATTGGGAGGAAGTTGTTTCTTCTCTCAGAGTATCAGAGACTCAAGTTGTGTTTCCTTTTTTCCTCCCTTTCAGATGTATTTTCTTCCTCAAAGTCTCATTATATGTTAGAACCACCTAGGATGTCTGTTTATTCTTGGGGCCACTCTAGACTGAATGAAGAATCAGATTTTCAGGGTTAGAGCCCAGGTATCTGTATTTTAGCAGGTGCTCCTGATGTTTGAGTTGCTGGCAGAATGGTATCAAATCAAGCTGTAAGGCTGAGCCAGGATATGTCATGCAGCTAAGCAAGAAGAAGCTGGCAAATCCATCTGGGCAAGAAGAAAGATCCAGAATCTGGGCAGTGAAAGTCAGTGAACTTAACTCCCCTAGATATCTTGTCTTTTCTTTTTTTTTTTTTTTTAAGATTTTATTTATTTACTTGACAGACAGAAATCACAAGTAGGCAGAGAGGCAGGCAGAGAGAGAGAGGAGAAAGCAGGCTCCCTGCTGCTCAGAGAGCCCAATATGGGGCTCCATCCCACGACCCTGAGATCATGACCTGAGCTGAAGGCAGAGGCTTTAACCCACTGAGCCACCCAGATGCCCCAGATATCTTATCTTATACCCCAGATATCTGCTTATCTTGATAGATAAGCAGCCACAAGGTGACCTTAAGGTAGAATGTGCTCGAGATTTGGGAGGGCAGAGGTACTAGGACCTTGCTACTCAAGTGGGGTTTGCAGACCAGAGGTACCAGCATCCGCTGAGGCTCGCTGAAACTGAAGCAGTTTGCACTGTCCTCCAGATCTCTTAAGTCTGAATCTCCTCCCCAGCAAAGTGCCCAGGTGATTTATATGCACTCTGTAGTTTGAGAAGCATTGTTCTCAGATGTTTGTACTGTCCTCAGCATGAATGAGCGAGCAGTAGAGGATGATCAAGTACTGATAAATCACTGATAAAGTTAACAGCGAGTCTGACCGGTGTTTTCTGACAGGGGAACCTCTAACTTGCCCGCTTCTCTTCCCCATTTCAGCTCTGCTAGCGTGGCTGGTGGGGAGCATTTCCTTAAAATATCCCCACTGGTGCCTCCACCTAAAGGCTTGACCATGTTCAAGGAACCTTGAACAAAGTAGGCAAGCACGGCACAGGGCGGCTGACACGCCTCTGCTCCTGACATTTTGAAAGAATGAGTTTGAAAGGAGATGAAACTGAGAAAGTCAAGTCGAAGACACTTTTGACTGACTAGTGTTTGCTCAGCTCTACCAGGCAGTGGTCAAGACGAGTCAGGCTTTCATATTATAAGGTGTGCTACTGCATCAGAACACAGCAGAAGGAAAGTGCATGCCAAGGAAGCGGGACTGGGAATCCTTGGTCTCTTCGTTACCAGAATAAGGATTGAGCCAGATAGTCTGTTACATAATTTCTCTGATGATAAGAATTTGGAAGCAGGTGTTGCGGGCATCTGTATGAGGAAGTGCACTCAGAATTATTTTCCTCTGTGAGTATTCTAGTATCAGCCTAAGCGAGAGGAAAGAAGCCTTATTACTGTGTTTCCTGGAAAAGATGAATTTTTCTCTCTACCCTTTAGAGGATCTGAATCATGATACCTGCAACTAAAATAAGCAAACAGTTACTCTGCTTTCTCATTAAGTAAACCCTTTTTCCAGACACTATGTATCATTCTGTCTAGGTAGTGACTTGGCTTTTTTCTTTGCTGTTTGATTTTCTGTCACACTAAAACGAAAATCTAACCAGAAGTCGTTCACCTTTCTCAAAGAAATTTTAAAAGAGACAATGATGGTGGGATTTGAATTACTTTAAATTATTTTTTCACAGGAATGGTGAGTGAAATTATGGAATTTTTAAAGGAGCTTAAGAGATCAGTTCTTACTTTAAACAATGAGGAAACTGAGTCAGATAGTCTTAACCAGGGGGGCAACTGTGAAAGAGGAGGTAGAATTCAAGTCTGCTGTCCTAGGACAGTGTTTTGTTTACTGTTCTTTTCAATCAAGCGTACAAGTATGACTGCTTCATAAATTCAAGAGTTTTCTATTGGGATTAGAGACACAGGTACTTCAGCCATGTGACCATTTCAGATTAGTGTTCTCTTTGCCCTCCATCCTGTTTTTCAGATCTGAATATGTCATGATTTTGGAATCTATTTTTAAAAGCAAACCAAAAAGATGTATGCAAGAGAATGAGCATGAAATGAAGCAATTCAAATATTTAGACTTTTTTCCACAAAATGCTGAGTTAAGGAAGTTCATTACCAGCCGTTGAGAATAAATAGCTCCATTGATTTGGGCAAATGAATGAGTTGATCTAAACATTATCAGGTCTCTTGAAGTTAGTGTGATGATAAAAATTGAGATGTTGCACTAGATACAGAGAAAAATGGCATAAATGGGTCATTTGTGCTCCTATATAAATGGAGTTTTTTTATGATCAGGAAACAGCATGCTATTGTAAAACTTGACTTTGGACTTATGCAGACCTGGCTCAGATTTTATCTCATATGCTCATCAGCATTTAGTTTGACCTTAGATATGTTGTGTAACCTAAGCCCCAGTTTTCTTTCTTCTCAAAATTGGAAAAAGGTCTCTTTGTTAATGAGGTAATGTTTGTGAAAATATCTGGCACCTGGGTGCCCAGTAGATTCTAGCCCTTCTCTCTCCATTTTTTTCCCCAAATCCTGGAGACAATATAGGATATTGCCAACCAATCTTGTGACTTGGGTAATTGATTATCTTTGCCCCTATTCCAAGAGCATGGAAGATGATGAAGAAGGGGCCACGTGGCAGCAGTTGACAATGGAAGATCAAGAATCAAGTCTACTTGAGGATGGTCTCTGCTGAAATTAAAATTCTGACAGAACAGGATAACTAGAGGGAAGGCACCATCATGTGTCTGATGACATCTGTCAGTTCTGAATCCTGCACTCCCCAACCCCAGGTCATATAATTGTTGAATTTAGTTAGCTCTGTGCCTTTGAATGTGCCTTTTCCTTTTTTTTTATTTAATTTTTTTCAGTGTTCCAAGATTCATTATTTATGCACACGCCCAGTGCTCCATGCAATATGTACCCTCCTTAATACCCACCACCAGGCTCACCCGGTCCCCCACCTCTTCCCCTCCCAAACCCTCAGGTTGTTTCTCAGAGTCCACAGTCTCTCTTGGTTCGTCTCCCCCTCTGATTTCCCCCAGTTCACTTTTCCTTTCCTTCTCCTAATGTTCTCTGTGTTATTCCTTATGTTCCACAAGTAAGCGAAACACTATGATAATTGACTCTCTCTGCTTGACTTATTTCACTCAGCATAATCTCCTTCAGTTCCGTCCATGTTGATAGAAAAGTTGGGCATTCATCCTTTCTGATGGAGGCATAGTACTCCATCGTATATATGGACCATACCTTCTTTATCCGTTTGTCTGTTGAAGGGCATCTTGGCTCTTTCCACAGTTTGGCGACTGTGGCCATTGTGCCTTTTCCTTTTTATCTTGCAGTCACTCGAATGACATTTTAGAGATGTTTCTTCAGTTAACATAAGAGTAAAAGGATTTTTTTAAAAGTGACCCTTTTGCACAAGCCAGAAGAGCAGTTAAAGACAAGCAGTGCCTTGCTTCCTGTGAAAAAGGCTTGGCAGTTAGCCTTTGTAATTATGAAGCAATCATGTTAATAGATGTTTAAGAATAATGCAACTGGAGCTGTACTGAGCCAAGGATGGAAATGAACACATGAGACCATTTTTTCTTCATCCATTGGTACTCTTTTTAGTGTTCAAGAAGGGGTTTTAATTCAGTAAGATCCAGAAGTTTGGGACACTTTAGTTTTTCTTCCTAGGGACAAACCAGAGTTTAGTCACTGGAGCATTTCTCAGGATGTCGCATGGTTCATGCTGATGGACATCATGAAACCTTTATTTAGTCAGTTTGGCTTATACTTATTCAGTGGCTCTTCAGACTTCTGCCCTTACATGCAAGGGTGAGTAATCTCATTACTTCTCAACATACATTACAGGAAAACACTGGTCTTGAAAAATTCTGAAAAACATGCTCCATGGCCAAATAAACTTGAGGAACACAATGAATTATTCCTTTTTTTGCAGAATCACATCGCATTGTTAGTAAACAAAAGGTTCTGAGAACTCCTGCTGGAAAAAAAATCAGTTAACTTTGTTTAACCCAGCACTTCCAAAACTTAGTTGACCATAGAACTGCTTTTTATTAAGACACTTTTAGGGGACTAACTGCACGACACAGTGGTTTGGGAACCAATATCTTTACCAGGGCAGTTGAACTTTGATTTCCCCTTAGAAACCTATGGGGATTATAATATGCCACTTTGGCATAAGGATTATTTTGACCTAAAGGCAATTGAGAAGCAGCAGATGTAGGAAGAATTCTCTGTCCTCTGCTTCTACCAAAAATCAGGGCATCAATGTCCCTTTGTAAAAGTGACACAAATTTTCCTTTGTAAAGGTGTCCCCTCTCTTCTGTACTAGGAAGAGGAAAATAACCCTTATTACCAGAAACAGATGGCGCTGATCTGCATAAATAAACCTTACTAAAATAACCCTTATTCTCCATCAGTTTGCCCATATATTTACTTTTCCCCAATTTGCCACCTCTATAAGCCCAAGCCCCTTTTTGTTTGCCTATTTGGTTCACATTTTATCACTCTCTGTTAAAACAGTATATAAGCTTCTAAGCCTAACAACTTCTTTCGGGTTTTTACTTTTCCATGTAGTCGCCATGAAAGTAAAATTTATAAGATCAATTAAATTTGTATGCTTCTCCTGTTACCCTGTCTTGTCCATTTAACTCACAGGCCCCAGTCACCAACCCTAAAGAGGTAGAGGTAAAGTTTTTCCTCCCCTACACACACATACACATACTCTTAATTTTTTTTCTAATTAACCCAGAGTCTGAGGTAACAGCTGAAGAAGAAACTAGAGGTGAAATGATTGGTACAGAATGTCACATTGTAGTATAATTTGTTGAGTGTCATATGGTATTAATAGCAACGTCATGAAAATGAAAATGAATAAAAATTTGATCAATGTACCATGACATTCTTTCATGTGAGCCTCCCAAGAGAAGGTCACTGAGTGTTCTCCATTTAGATTTTAATTTTAGACTCCAGGATTTCACACCAGGCCTTTCTCATTCCTAACCCCACAGTGAAAGAAAGTTTACATTTCCAATATATCTTGTTTTCCCAGCCCTTTAAATATGTGTTTCTTTAAAAAGTTTTAAGTTTCAAGAAGGGAGAAGAATGAGCAAGAAGAGTGGGCCAGAAATAATAGAAGAAAATAAAGGTAATATAGAAAATGAAGAAAATCCCCCTTTCCTAAGAAAGTTTAACATAAAAGACCCCAAAAGTTACACCTTGCATCAGACATGTTGAATTCTCTCTTGGTTGATCTCCAGAGATGACTGTCCCCACTATCCCCTTTCTCTCCATCTTTGGCTTACATAATACACACACCTAACACTTAACTCTTCTTAAGCAGAAAATCTTATTGAGGTCAAGGGCCTCAATGGTAGCCGCTTCTCCTTGGGAGATTCCTGGTTTAATATAAAAAGCTCTTTGAGAAATTGATTTTACTGACATTTTTCAAAAAATTCAAAATTGTGGATAAGATCTGATTATATAAAATAATAATTTTTTCTACTTTAGTTCATTGGCTCATTTGGCCCTTTGGAAAGGGTTTATTTTGTTTTTTTTTCTTTCAGTTGTTCATGAATAAATGTGCCTTCTGTACTATTGTATGCTCATTACCCCTTTGCTTCCAGTTGCACCTTTCTGTGTGATTTCTTCTTCTAATTCCAGACTGTCCCAAGAACAGTAATAGAACCCGAGTAGACCTAGTTAATTTGCATTTTATTTTTCTGGCTTACTACTTTTCATAGAAATGAATTGAGTTAAAGATATGAAAAAGTTGGAAGATGTCTTTGAATGTATTTAATTCTTGCACATTCACTGACTACTGAGGACCTACTGTGTGACAGGCAACAATGCCAAAAATGACCCATTAATTCATAGATAAGAGCACAAAGGAATTGGGTAACTTGCCTAGAACACTACAATTAGTTGAATGGTGACTAGAACCACTCTCTTTCAGGCAAATTCCTTAAGATGCTGCTCTTCAAACCTATTTGCTTGAGACAAGTAAAAGGAGTAACACCTATACTCTGCACAGGAGTAAGGCGAGTCTCCTAAAGAATTCCTCTCATGGGGCACCTGGGTGGCTCAGTGGGTTAAAGCCTCTATCTTCAGCTCAGGTCATGATCCCAGGGTGCTGGGATCGAGCTGCACATTGGGCTCTCTGCTCAGCGGGGAGCCTGCTTCCCTTCCTTTCTCTGCCTCTCTCTCTCTGTCTGTCAAATAAATAAATAAAATCTTAAAAAAAAAAAAAAAAAAAAAAAAAAGAATTCCTCTCATGGTTAGAGCACCAGAGAGGATACTAGGTTATGAGAGATTTATAGAAAGTATCCTTTGATGTTTATAGTGTTCATACTTATGGGTGAAAGCCAAATTACTACTTGTTTTGTTCTGAAAAAGGTGTGAGAAACAGAATGGGAAAGAACTCTGGTAAGCAGTACTTAACTTGTGCCTTTGAAATTCTAAAGCCTAAAGTCTTCGTGAGGGGAGACCCTCTAAATAATCTTTATTTTTTTCTTTTCAAATTTATATTTAAATCCTAGCTAGTTCACATACAGTGCAATAGTGGGTTCAGGAGTAGAATTCAGTGATTCGTCACTTACATACAACACCCAGGGCTCATCACAAGTGCCCTTAATGCCCATCAGCCATCTAGCGCATCCCCCCCCCTCCCTCCATCAACCCTCAGTTTGTTCTCTAAGAGTCTCTTATGGTTGCTTGCCTCTCTCTTTTTCAAAGTTTGGGGTTGCTTTGATTTGTATCGTTTTTTAAGCACAGTCAGAACAGGTTAAATAACAGTTTTTAAAATGCAATATGTAATGAGGGGAAAGATATGACTTACCAAAACCTGCACTTTAAGTTACCATTTTATGACATCTATTTCAGCCTCTCATTTTAACTGTACAGACCACAAACCTTTAGCACACTTGGGAGCTGAAAAGAAAATCTATGTGAGTTCAAGTTCCCAGGAGTAAAAGTCTATTGTTAACACAACTCAAAGCAAGATGCTCTTATACAATTATAAAACCAGTTGAATTAAGTTTTTTTAGAAGCTACCATTTTACTTCTTGATCTAATTGAACTGTTAATAAGTGAATGGGCTCATCGAAGGAAGCAGAGACTGCTTTTCCTCTGCAGGAATACACCACTCCCTTTGGTGAAGACTCGTGAATGTTAGCAAGCATTGATACCTCGGGAATTAAATTGATCAGGTGGTTCCCTTAAGTTACCATAGGACTTTTAATATTGAGCATAGGACATGAAATTATTGGTCCTTGTCTAGAATTAAATAACAGTAATCACCTCACCCTGACCTGGCTAGTGTGAATGGCAAATGCAGATGAAAGGAATGTAAAGATCTCTGACATCAGATTTGGCACTCTCAGAATACATTGGAAATATCAGCTATGAGGAGTTCCTAAGTTGGTGGGACCTTGCAAAAAGCAGGACGTGCTACCTATCAGTAGGCATTTTGGGATCCTAAAGGAGATATTTGGTAATATATTGTGTGAAATACTGACATAATTTTTTTAGGAAAAAATGACAACAGAGGGATGGTATTTTGTTTGTGAAATGCACAAACTCCTTTGGTTCTGATGCCAGCCATGCATAAACCACTTCGGTTTAAGTAAACTTTTTAGTGAAGTGTATTATACATATAGAAAAGTACATATGCCAGGGGCACAACTGTACATTTTCATAAAGTGAATACAATCATGTAATCATCACCCAAATCAAGAAATAGAACATGGCCAGCTCCAGAAATTTGCTGTCAGACCCTTTACCAGTCATTATCCCTGCCAAATAAATACCTGTCTTCTGCCATGGTTAGTTTTGGTTTTGAGCTTTACATAAATGGAATCATACAGAATGTGCTTTGTCCTCTCAAACAGATTTCTCTGTATGGTGTGAGGTAGGGATCAAGATTGAGCACATTTATTAGAAGACCATCTTTTCCCTTGCCACACTGTAATGTCATCTTTGTCAAAAAACAAGTGATAGTTTATGGGTGAGTCTATTTCTGAACTTGTTTCATTTATATAGTTTTCTTGTGCCAACATTTCGCTGCTTTCATTAGTGTCACTATATAATAGTGATGTTTGGTTCTATGTATGCTTCAGCTGTATGCTTCCTTAGTCATTGTGTATAAAGTTTAGAATCATCTTGTCAATTCTACAAAAAAAAAAATGGGATTTTTACTGGGATGACATCGAATCTATAAATCAATTTGGGGGAAACTGACTCTTTACAATCTAGGAACATGGCATCTCCTTCCATTTACTTAAGCCTTTTAATTTCAATGTTTTATAGTTTTCTATACAAAGGTCTTGGCCATCTTCTGTGAAATTTATTACTAGGTTTTTTTGTGCTTTTATAAATGGAACTTTTTTATTATACTTTATTACATTTTCTAATTGTTCATTACTGGTATATAGAAATACAATATATTTTTGTCTGTTGACCTGGTACATGCTGATATTGATGAATTCAAGGTTTCTTATAGTTTACTATTTCTTATAGTTTAACTGTAGACTCTTGGATTTTTTACACACGTAATTTTGTGATCTGTGAATGACAGTACTTTCATTTCTATTTATAATCTTAATAGTTTTTACTTCCTCTTTAATTATACACCTTATATTTCTCTTTTCTGCCTTATTAACCTGGTGGCCTCTGGTGTAATGTTGAATAGAGGCCATCAGAATGAGTATCTTTGTTTCTTCCCAATTGGGGGGGTAGGCTTTCAATATTTCACTAGTCAGTGTTTGCTGTAGGATTTCTGATGCTCTGTATCAGATTTTAAGAGTTTCCTTCTATTCGTAGTGTGCCAAGTGGGGTTTTTTTCAACATGAATGAACGTTGAATTTAACAAATTCTTTTCTGTGTTCATCAAGATGATTATAAACTTTTCTTCATTATTAATGTAGTGAATTGCATCGATGCGCTTTTCTATCAATTGTTTTTTCTTCTTCTGGTTATGGGCCAAAATTGCTACTCTTTACATGCCTCATAATTTTTATTGGATCCTGGAAATTACAAATGATATGTTCCTGAATATTTAGATTTTTTTGGTCTTTATTTTTTTTAAGATTTTATTGATTTATTTATTTGTGTGAGAGAGAGAGAGCGCACATGTTGTGTGCACAAGTGGGTGCAGGGACCAAGAGGGAGGGAGAGGAAGAGAATCTCAAGCAGACTCTGCTTTGGCAGGCAGTTGTGGACTATGTGGTCAATTTTTGATGTTTGTTTTTAAGTTTTGTTGCCCTGGAATTCAGTACCTTTCACTCTAGGGCTAACTTAGTTCAGTCAGTTCTGACCCTTCCTGTGGTCACTGTCCCAGGTGTTCAATGAGGTATCGTATTCCGGCTGGTAGAAATTTAAACATTTCTTACACTTGCGCAAGTTCTGGAAATTGCTTAGCTTACAGCTTATGGCAGTTAGTTGTGCCTCACGTGACTTCATGGAGTTCTACCCTAAACGTGTGTGGGTTAGTATTCAGCCAAAGACTTGAGGAGGCCCCTCTTTGAAGTTCTCCAGCTCTTTGGGGGCATAACTCTGTTTATTTATGTACACTGCCCCACACATCTCAGCCAGCTCAGCCTGCACAGATTTCTAGCTCCTAAATTCAGTAGGGCTGTGAGGCTTCTACTTAGGTTCTCCTTCCCTGGGCTGCTGTTGGGAAATTGCCTCTGGGCAAAAGGCCAGGGAGTCACCGGGCTCATCTCCTTTTGCTCCTTTCTCTGGGGGATGTACTGTCTGCAAGTAGTTGCTTCTTATATTTCGTCCAGTTTTCTAGCTGATTATAATGGGATGATGAATTACTGTTTCATGAGCAGAAGCAGACGTCCTTACAATTTGATTTTTCAAATATGAAAGCAACCTGACATTCCTAATTTAAAAAAAAAAAAATTGTCACACTAAGTTTGCTAATATTTTTGTTAGGACTCTTGTATTTATATTTATGAGAGAGATTGGTCTATAATTATTGTGATCGTATCATTCTTGTCAAATTGGGCATCAAGATTATGCTGGCCTCATAAATGGAGTTGAAAGTATTTTCTCCCTTTTCTAGTCACTGGAAAAATTTTTGTAAAATTGGTATTCCTTTTTCGGCCTTTGGAACAATTCCGTGAAATCATCTAAGCCTAGGGATTTCTTTGCGGAAAGGTTTTTAATTTCAAATTTAATTTAGTTAATAGTATAGAACTATTCTGTTTCTTTTTGTGTTGGTTTGGTAAATTTTGTTTTTCTATGAATGTGTCCAGTTTATATTACCAAAAGTAACTGGGTGTGGAATTTGATTTCCTACTTGTAAACTAGTACGATGAAGACATAGAGCCCCCGGGGGACACACAGAAGACCGCACCAATCACAGCGCCACAAGCAGCGTGGGCATCAGGACGCTTGCTTGCATCGGTTCCCCTTGCTCCCCAAGTCCCACAGACGTGACATAGAGGGCCCCCAGGGATGCCTGCGTATTCAGGGGATTGTGTTATAGCAGAGGAACACTGGGGAATCCACCCCTACGGTAGCAGGCAGTAAGCAAGCTTGTTTATTGTCCCAGAGGGAGACTTGACCTCATCTGCAAGGTTGCTTGCCTCGGATTCAGCCCTGGGGAAATGGCCTGAATAAAGAGCAGTCTTGTATTCTCGGTGTGCCCAGCAAGAGCGTATCTCTGACTGTGAACTCGTTTCTTTCTCCTTATACTTCTGTCAGTTCTTTGCATTGACAATTGATGCATTTTGAGACTATGTTATTAAATTTATACACATTTATAATTATTATACCTTCCTGGTTTATGAGCTTTTTTTATCATGAGGAAATGATTTCCCTGGAACTTTAGTAAAGATTCTTGCCTTAAAGTCTACCATGCCTTATGTTAATGTAACTGTACCAATTTTCTTTTGGTTAGATTTTTCATGCCATATTTGCTTCTAGCCTCCTACTCAATCTTTCTGCATGCTTATATTTAAGATTTCTCTTTTGTCAGCAGCACTTATAATTAGTGTAATGATTTTTGTCTTTTAATTAGAGTAAATCATTTTACTTTTATATAATTGCTGATATATTTGGGTTTATTTTAACCATTTAATTTTTTCTAGGTTTTGTGTTCTTTTTTTCTCATCTATCTTGACTTCCTTTGTATAAAGTATTGTTTATTATTTTATTTTCCTCATTCTATTAGTTTATTTGTAATACATTCTTTTACCAGCTATCCTAATGATTACAAAAGACATTTTTTTTTAAGATTCTTTATTTATTTATTTGAGAGAGAGAGAATGCACAAGCAGAGGGAGAGGCAGCGGGAAAGGGAGAAGCCAACTCTGAGCTGAGTGCAAAACCTGACATGGGGCTTGATCCCTGGACCCTGAGATCATGAAGCCGAAACCAAGAGTTGGGACACTTTAACCGACTGAGCCATCCAGGTGCCCCACAAAAGACATTCTGGACTTACTATAGTCTACTAAGAATTAATAATACCTATTCCACTCCCCCGATGATGCTAAGCCTTACAGTTCTAACTACATTAAATCCTCCTGCTTTGTCTTACTGTTGTTATACATTTTATTTTTACATAAAATTTTGTAAAACTTTTTTTTACGATCGATTGCTTCAATCTAGTTGGGACCATACCTCCCCAGACCGGCTTGCTGTCTCTGGGAATGTCCTGTTAGCTCTGGATCACCCTCAGTCCTAGGATGTGGGACCTAGAGGTCCCAGTGGAAAGCCTGGGATAGTTCTTGAACCAATCGTCCATGACAAGTCCTGAACTCAGTTTTTGTCTCCGTAGCATCATGAAACAACCCAAAACTCCACTTTGCTGTTTCACCCAGTTTCTGTTTGGTTTGCAGGCCTCTTGTCCTGCATAACTTAATCAGTAAATAACCCGAGGAAAACTGATGCTGATGGTGGTTCCCATTCTTGCATTCCATTTTTCTCTAGGATCTTAGTTCTAAGTCCTAATTGCCTTGACAGCTCCTAACTTCAGTATTTATCTTCCCAGTCCCTCACTGTTTGCCCTGCACCAAGAATTGCTGTATGCCCTATTTTGTTGCATTTGGACAGCTATGACAAAAATACCATGGACTGAGTGGCTTAAATGACAAACCTTTTTTTCTCACAGAATTGGGGAAGGACACAAACATCCAGTCCACTGCTTGCCCCTAGGAGGAAAATCCTGTGCAAAAAAAAAAAAAAAAATGGGATTTCCTGTGAGCTTCCCTTCCCGCAAGTCCTGGGTATCTCAGCAGGTTTCCAGTCTCTTCTAACAGGCTTTATCCCCTCTAATCTATCTTTTTAAATGGTTCTCAGTGAGTATTGGTCAGGCTACAGCATGAGAGCCAGACTGGATAACATTCAAGAAACACTGATTTACTGCCTTATTGTACCTGTTCTTTCACTGAACTTCAACGTGTACCCCTCTAGCGTAAGAAGAGAAACCAAACAAACACTATTTCCCATTAGCAGGCTCTGGAGTTGTGCTATTGCAGAAAAATTACCCTTAACCCTCAGCCTGGTCAGATCCTACCTCATTCCTGATACCACTTGGCTCTTCTTTTCATCTAGGAACCTCTAGACCTGTCCTGGGACTCATCAGCAGAAGGTGGAAGGCAGACAGCCAGGACTAGCCCTGTGACCTCCAGCTTCAGGTCAGCCCTGCCACCAGGTGGGCTTGCAGCTTATGTGATAGACAGGAGCACTTGCACGTTTTGGTGGGTCCAAAGCCTATACAATTTTAAGGGCCATCGTTAAGAAGGAGGATGCAAATTTATGAATATGAAATTAGGCGTAAGGCCCTAGAAGGGGCCACGCAAGAGAGGAGTCTTCAAACCCAACCTTGACTCACTGCCTCCTAATTCTGCCTCCTTACTTGATGTTCCATCTTCATGAAAACAACTACCTTAGCGAGATCTGTTTATTCCACGTAAGATTTGGGGCCTTGCCACTGACTTGAGTTCTAATTTGACAACTGGACTGAGTACATCCTTAAAATGTAAGAATGTTTTAAGGTTCTCCAGGAAGAGGGACCATGGAGCCAGGAGAAGCCTCACAAATCAATGAGAGACACTGAAGATAGACCTTCAGGAAAAGTATTAAAGGTGTTTACTGGGTATTTACTGTGGTTTTATACACACTCTCATTGGATTTTCTCAAGAACCCTAAGACATAGGTAGTACTTTGAACTCCCCATTGTACATTTGAGAAAACTTCTCTAAGCCTTATTTATCCAAAGTCAGAAAATGTAGAAATGAAAGAACTGGGATTTGAACTTTGACTCCAAAGTGCTTCATTCTCTAAACTGCTTCAAAACAGAACCATTTTGTTATATTTATCTACAAAGTCCTGGCTCCGAGGTGGGTTGTACTGTCTGTGATGATATTAGAAAACTTGCTTTATGGTGTTGAGTGACCATAGGTCATACTTACACTGTTCTCCCTCTTAGATGGAGATAATAAACTCTTTAGTCAGTGTTTTGCTTATAACAGCCATAGATCTCCTTACTTCAGACATTACCCCCCATTTTTTTTGTGTCCTGTTTCCAGGGTTATGAATATGTTTACACCATTTTTTAGTTACTTGTAAATCCAGTGTCAGAGAACTCTCTGTTGGCATTATTCCAAATTTGTACCATAGTATTTTTAATGTAGGCTATCATAGGGATACATGCTCATGATCATTTCATGACTTATTACCAGAGGAGTCAGTATCCCTCTAGCATAAGAAGAGAAACCCAACAAACACTGTTTCACTTCAGCAGGCTCTGGAGTTGTGCTGTTGCCTTTTGTCAGCTCTGCTTATGTAATTCAGAAGAAGAGCACTTACCACTATTTCAGAGACTTTTTCAGGAGGGCCTGGGTGTGCAGCACCCTGCCAAATTTCCCATGAGTTATGGAGAAAAGCCATTTGTATTCTGAAATTGCAAATCAGCCAGGCAATCACCACACAGAAATAGCCCCCATGAAAATAAAGCAGTGCTATATTTGAAGCCTTAATCATGTATATTTATAGACCTGAGTTTAGTTCTATTTGGAAATTTTCACATTATACAGTAACATTGTGATTACCAACATCCTTAGTGGGGGAGGGGAGGGGACTTTGATCCACTTACATTTTCTGAGTAATGGAGAGTTAGTCACCAAGAATTTTTCTGTCCACCCTTCACTAAATGCCTTTCAAAAATTGTTTTGGTGAGCTCATAGGGAGATGAGAAGGCCACCTAGGAGGTATTAGAGGTAAAAGGAGTAGGGGAAGTGTGTTCTCACCAGATTTGTCAGCAATGCATAAAAATCCACCATTAGAGATTCAGTCATGTGGCTTGGGACACTTTCCTACATTAAAATGAAAAGCATTTGGGTTGGCTAACATACTGTACATATTAGCGTCTTAGTACTCAGTATTGGTAAGTTTATCAGGACTTTCCCTGACAAAAGATTGGAAAAGATGGTAAATACTTGAAGGCTTTGTGTACCCCGGGATGAGAGAGCGGTTTCACCTGTTTCCTGATGCTGGTGGTGACTATCTGCCCTTCTTTAGTGAATATGCATCACTGATCTGTGATGACTCAGCATTTTGTCCCCCTCCCCAACCCCCCAACTCACATCAGCAGAATGACTCATCATCAGCTTCTGCTTCTGTGACATTCACTGTCTTCCCATCTCCTAGTCACTCATGCTGGTGAGAGAAGATGACATTTGGATCCCTGGAAGAATATTCTAGGCAGAGGGAATGGCAGGGTGAGGGCCCTGATCCAGGACCTGTTCCAGGGTGTTGAAAGAGAATGAGAAAGCAGTAGAAGGACAGGAAGGCTGGAGAGGAATCCATGTGGGCATTTTCCAAATGAGAAAGCTTAGAGTTGGCTTTAACCTCTTTCTCTGCCTCTGTCCTCTCATCTAGTCCTTTCTCAAGGGCTCTGACACATTTCTCACACTTGTGACCTCCTCTCCATTCCCATCACTACTGTATAAGATTGATTGATTCCTCCCCAACCCTCCCCAACTCATAGCTTTTCCCAGATCTGCCCTCCACTTGCTGTTAGTTAGCCTTTTACACCACAGGTCGTTCCCCTCTTGGCCGTCCTCCTTGGACCATGTTATCTATGGCCACACTATCCAACAGAACTATCCACAGTGAAGGAAATGTCCTATCATCTGTACTAATGTCTATATGTACCTTCGAAATGTGCTTAGTGAGACTAAGAAACTGAATTTCTAAATTTATTTAATTTTAGATCATGTAAATTATCACATGTTGCTAATGGCTACAGAATTGAACAGTGTGGCATTTCTATGGTTTTTGATCTTTTGAGAACATCATATTTGCCTTTGAGAATCTAATGAAAGCTTCACGTCCCTTTAATCGTTCAGTTACAATATTTTTCCAAGTATTCTAGTGGTTCATGATTCCACGGAGCCTGTCCATGTATGCCCCTTGTTAAGAGCTCCTGGCCTACAGGGTAAAGTCCAAGCTCATCTCTGGACTTAGAAAACAGAGAGCACATGAATAATGTCTTCAGTCTCAAGCTAAATTGAATGGGTCAATCGTCTTGACTTCTGGAAGCAGACTAGTTGAAGGGCTCAATGCTGATCAGGAAAAGAAGCCAGGGGGTTGTCTCAGAAGGGCGGTATTAGGTGTCAGGTGGCACAGAACTGGGAGTTGAGGGAAGCAGAAACAGATTGGAAATATGGTGCCAGATGGGACAAGGCAACATGCTCTACCCTGGAGGTCATGAGTAAAGTGACGCGCTGGTCCCACTGGGACACACTCATCTGCTTATAAGGGGCTGTAGCCCCATCCATGTACTCAGTACCACCATCACACTGGGCCACCCTGTCACAGTTTCCCCAAAACAGCATTCTTCTACACCGTTGCCAACATGGCCTCTTGCTAAAATGCTCTTTCTTTCCTGTTGACCTGGCAAACTTCTTATTCTACAAGGTCAGGTTCATCTCCTTTGTGATGTTCCCCTACCTATCTTCCTTGTGAAATCAGTCACTCTTCAGCCAGGCTCTCACCACGTCTCTCCCAGCCTCCTAGCACCCATGGTGGATTAGTAGTTTTGGAGTCAGGTAGACCTAAATGTCAAGTTGCTATGGTAGCTCTGCCGCTTGCTAAGTTGTTGACCCTGAACCACAGTGCATTAACTTTCTCATCTACATCATTGGGGTAATAAGACCTTTCTTGAAGAGTTTTTATGAGGATTAAATATGACGTGATATGGGAACGGACTAGTATAATGCCAGACCCAGAGTGGGAACTCAGTAAACGGCACCTGTCACTACAGTATTACCATTTATCTGAATGGAAGCAGCACCACTGGACGTTACCATGACTTGCCTACAGATGTTCTTCTTTCCCACATTAGACTGGATTCCAGAGTGGCTTTCCTGTTTCCAGAAGTTTAGAAGCCCACCTGCTATGAAGAAGGAGCATATGACTTGATTTCCTAGACAGAAAAGTTCTTGGCATCATTTATCTGGCTAAAAATTTTTAGGGTGCCCTAACTGTATACCACACCCTTCCACCGGACAGATTAATAGTATCATAAATATGTACCATCGAAACCTGCTTTATCATTTTGTTTGAAAGGTTTGAAAAGGGGGCACCTGGGTGGTCAGTTAGTTAAGTGTCTGCCTTCAGCTCAGGCCATGATCCTGGGGTCCTGAAATCAAGTCTCACGTAAGGCTCATTGTTCAGTAGAGAGTCTGCTTCTCCCTCTGCCTCTCTCTCCATTCGTGCACATTCTCTCTCTCTCTCTCTCTCTCTCTCTTTAAAATGAAGTAAGATGTTCAAAAAGATCATTGTTCAGTAGAGAGTCTGCCTCTCCCTCTGCCTCTCTCTCCATTCATGCACATTCTCTCTCTCTCTCTCTTTAAAATGAAGTAAGATGTTCAAAAAGATCTGGTTAAGAATGTTCTTTTCTAGCTCTGGTATACTTGGAATGCTGTACTTTGGCCATCCCTTGGTTTAGCAGACTGAAGTCAGACACGGTGCACGAGATGGGGCAGCTGTTGCCACTCTGTTCCTGTAAGATGAGGGAGAACGACACGGAGCAGGCATAAACTGAGTAGGGAAGAGACCCGAGAAAACCCTCAGCCCCACACTAGCTACTGTTAGGTTGTGATTGCCTTTATTAATGAACCACATAATGGGCTCCCTCATATCAGTTCTGAAGGAAAAAACACAGCTCCTCAATTATTTTTTTCTTTTTTAAGAAATGAGTAGAGACAGGGCTCCAGAAAAGGTTGAATGACTGCCCAGTGCTGACTGTTCACCCAGCTGCCCCAGACCCAGCCAAGAGGGGGGCCTCCAGCATCTGCCCAGTAGCCACCTCCTCCTGCTAACCTAGTACTCCCTGGAGTAAGCCTGCTCAATGGCCTCTCTTCTGCTTGTGGTTCATGGCCCGCGGTCCTCCCTGGGGTCTGTTCTGCTCCTTCTTATCAGTCTTTGCTATGTTCTCCCCAGCTAGGAGGCCTTGAACTTCTCACACTGCTCCCCAGATCTGTCCCGGTCCCCTTGTCCTCACTGGCCTGTCCCCGCCCGCCCCCACCACCAACCCAGCCTCAATGTCTCCATTCCCACATGGGTCAGGGAGCCATTGCTCATCTCCCTTTTTCTTCCCACTCCTACTTTGGCCCAACTGAAACGTGTTCTCCCTCCTTCGCCCCCTGGGATGGAGATGGCATCCAGTGGCATTTTAGATTGAGAGATCACAAAGCACAAATCTGAATCCCAGCAGCCTTGGTTTATCCAGACCTTTAAGGCCATTCTAGCCCTGAGCAGCTGTGATTAAACCCTGCCTGGAGCTTCCAACAAGGAAGACCTTGGCCATCATGGACTAACTAAATTTGACCACTGGGAGAAAAGAGGCACACGTATTGACAGGTGTTCACAGGGGGAGAGGAGCTGAGAGAGCTCATCAGCTAAGGTCACCTGCTTGCTATGCGGACCACGCTTTGCTAGGATGTTACCTTCTGCACTTCTTTTCAAGCCTGGGAAGCTGGCACAGCCCCATTTAACAAGGCAGCAGGGACAGTTTACCAATCACGTGCTCACTGGTTTGGAGCACCTGAAGCATGCCAGCCATCCTGCAGCTTTGTATGTGGCTCAGGGCAGCCATCAGTCAGTACCCAGTAAGCACCAAACACTCACTCACCTGAACGCAGTGAGATGCAGAAGAATATCTTCAAGGTGGTGGATTTCCAGTTGGGTATCTTAGCTTCTCTGCAGGCATTTTTTTTTTTTTTAAGGTTTTGTTTATTTGTTTTAGAGAGAGAGAGTATGCATGGGGAGAGAAGCAGAGGGAGAGGGAGGGGAAACAGAATGAAACCCAAGCAGACTCCACACTGAGCTGAAGGCAGAGGAGACTGATACTGGAAACCTCTGTATTCCCTTTACAGTCTAGATTGCCAGGGTGTAAGACTGCCATTCTCAAAACAAACAAACAAACAAACAAAACAACCCTTTGTCATTATTAAATTTTGTTGGAGTTAAGCAATGCCATTGGGGTTATGTGTAGAAATCTGGATCTCCCTCTGCCATTTTTAAGAAGCCATGCATAAAAGAATATGTCCATTATGATTCCGTTTTTGTAAGATTCAAGAACACGGTGATAGGCATCTGTGGTGATTGGAATCAGAATAATAATTGCCTGTGGATGTAGAGATTGCCTGGAAGAGGGCTAAGGGAACTTTCTGGGGTGGAGCTGTTCTATATCTTGATTGGTTACATAGATTATACATTTTTTAAAGCTCATTGAAATGACACACTTAAAAATGTTCAGATCAGATTTATAATTTTAAGATAAGATTTGTAGAAATTTAAGTCAACTAAAAGGAAAAATTCCTCAAGCTCTTAGGTTACTGCAAGGGATAGCTATTTTCTAGAACAGCCCCTTTATCGAGCACATTCTTTATATATGTGTGTGTGTGTGTGTGTGTGTGTGTGTGTGTGTGTGTGTATATGTTATATATATAATAATATATATATATTCATTCCAGTGTAGTTAACATGCAGTGTTATATTCATTTCAGGTGTACAATAAAGGGATTTGACAGTTCCATACATCACTCAGTGTTCATCAAGATAAATGTTCTCTTAATCCCCTTCACCTATTTTACCTGTACTACACCCATCTTCTCTGTAACCATCTCTTTGTTCTCTGTAGTTAAGAATGTTTTAGGATTTCTTTCTTTCTCTCTTTTTTCCCCTTTGTTCATTCATTCATTTTGTTTCTTAAATTCCATGGAGGAGTGAAATCATATGGGATTTGTCTTTCTCTAAAGGACTTATTTCACTTAGCATGATACTCTCTAGATCCACCCATGTTGTTGTAAATGGCAGGATTTCTTTCTTTTATTTCTTGTATATATACACCATATCTTCTTTATCCAGTCATCTGTTGGTGGACACATAGGTTGCTCCCATTTCTTGGTTATTGTAAATAATGTTGCAATAAGCGTAGAGATGCTTGTATCCTTTTGAATTAGTGATTTTATTCTTTGGATAAAAGAAGATCCAGTAATGCGATTACTGGATCATAGGGTAGGTCTATTTTTAATTTTTTGAGAAGCCTCCACACTGTTTCCCACAGTGGCTGCACCAGTTTGCATCAACAGTGCTTGGGGGTTCCTTTTTCTCCACATCCTTGCCAAAACTTGTTGTTTCTTGTGTTTTTTATTTAGGCCATTCTGATAGGCGTGAGGTGATATCTCATTGTGGGTTTTCATTTGTATTTCTATGGTGCTGAGTGATGTTGAGCTTCTTTTCACATGTCTGTTGGCCATTTGTATGTTTTCTTTGGAGAAATGTCTGTTCATGTCTTCTGCCCATTTTCAAATGGATTATTTGTAGCGAGCTCATTCTTACCTCTCAGTTTTTCAGTTCCCTCTTCTTTTTTAGCGTCTAAGGATTTCTGTTTCTTACAGAGACTTCTATACACTTAGAAAAATACTACTTTATTTTATCTGGCATTTCTAGTTGCTTGTCATGGGTTAGTTTAAGATTATCCTGGTACATTATCCCCTGGAACCAGAAGTCTTTACTTTCTCTGATAATGTTGTCTATACAATTTTTTGCCTTCCATTTGAAATATATGTATATATGTGTATGTGTATGTGTATGTAATAAGGCTATCTTCTCTTCAGTAGCTTTGAGATTCTTTTCTGGGGTTAAATCTGTGCTTTGGAGTTTTAACCACTGTCCAAAATCTGTTGGGATAAGCCAGGATATATATTAGGGATACCTAAAGGCAGTTAGTTATTATCCATAGTATCTGTCTCAAACCTGTACCTGATTGTTGCTAACTTGGCAGCAAGCTGCCCAGTAAAGCACTGAAAAAGAAAACAGGAAACACCGTCACGAAAACCAACATATCCTTTGGGAGGCTGACAGATGGCTATGTCATCTTCTGTTCTTGTTTATCTTTTATCCTTTGCCTTGTATTTTCCTCCTGTGGTTAGGAGCCATGTTTAACTTTCCCCTCAAAATGTCACATATAACCTCTTAGTTTATTTAGAGTTTTAGAAAGTGATTGGCCCTAAATAATTAAAATTATATAAATCAACATAGAAATAATGCAGTTTCATTTGTAATATGATTTAAGTGTTCTAAACACAATGAAAATAAATGTTAAGATCATTCTTTATTGATACACCTTGGTGGCTCAATTTGTTAAGTGTCTCCTTTCAGCTCAGGTCATGATCCCAGGGTCCAGGGACTGGGTCCCACATCGGGCTCCCTGCTCAGCGGGGAGCCTGCTTCTGCCTGCTGCTCCCCATGATTGTGTTCTGTCTTTCTCTCTCTCTGACAAATAAATAAAATATTTTTTTTAAAAAAAGATCATTCTTTATTATCTATACTTAGTCACTGTGTGCACGTGTGATATTTAGAAGTTCTTCACATACTTTGGGAATCTCCCAACTGCTGTGAATTTAAACTCCCCACAATATTGTCCCACTGAAATCATCATTTGCACTGTAATATTTAAAGCATGAAAAATGGCACCCAAACTGTGGAATTGCATCGCTTACATGCAAAGTGTGTTTCTCTGGATGGCGTGTGTTAGTCAGGATGGGAGATTGAAATATATCTACCGTGATAGTGGAAGTTTTCGTGCATTCACATGTGTGTATGTGTGTGTATGTGTGAGAAAGAGAGAGAGGGAGAGAAAGAGATGAACATATATATAGGTATGCTTAGGAGAAAAGTGTATTATGTATGCTTATACATGCATGTGTATGAGAATATTCTAATACCTGGATTCTAAGGTGTACCTTTCTATTGTAACATTTATAACAAAGTGTACATTTTATAGAGTGGTTTTTCTTTTTCACAAATGTCTGTTACTGAATCAATGGTGCATTTCGAGTCAATAGCCTCCCAATCATGGCAGTATTGTGTGCACACAGAGAACTGAGACTTTGGTGGAAAAGGTAACAACTTAGTGTGTATATCCTCAGACACCCAGATGTTCACGTACTGACAGCAGGGAACTCTTCACAAAAATCAGCATTTTCCATCTGTCAGGGTGTGCTTTCTACCTTCTACCAAGTTTCCCAGCTTGCATAAGCCCCCCAGAACACATTGGAGAAATATTTATAAGTTGAACTGATTGGGCCAAAGTTTCAAAGAACTTGTGCTAAATGAACAAAAATGTAGCCATTTTTATGGCATTCTAAGATACACAGTTTGGATGCCTCTAAGAGAAACATTTACAGGTAATACATTTTAAAAACTGGGAAACGGAAAATAAATTTTCCATCTTCCCTTCAGCCTGTTTTTACAGTAACAAGCACCGTTCTTAGGCATAGTTGACATCCCAATATTTATTTAATGACTGCAAATATTTACTTGGCAAACTGTATTTACCTGTCAAAAAAAAATAGAATAATTTTGATCTTTCAGTGAAAAAAAAAAACTCAGTCTGCAATGTTAATAATTTGCTTGGTGCAGATATGATCTGAGATGCTTTTTATAATATCTTCTCTTCATATCAGTGGCTGTCCCCTTAAAGTGCAGTTATAGCTGGGATTCTGGAATGCATGCATGCTGAAAGATGCATTTGGATGACCTAAGACTTGACCCCTGACCTCGAGATTGATTTCTTTCCATCCCAGTTAGAGAGGACTGATTACTGAACTACTGAAATCATAAGCAACATTGTTTTTTAAATACAAGCTTCGTAAGTTGATTCAATAAAGTGATAATAGGACAACAGAAAATAAAAGTTGATTAAAATGAAGTATGGACGATTTAAAAACATTAGCTCTAATAGAATGTAGGTGATGGATTTTCTTAATTTCAATGTTTGCACTAACTGCTTAAAGTATCTACCAAAATTAGCATCTCAGAAATAGGACCATATGCTAAAATAACATAACTTTAGACCTCACTGCTTTATATGTAAATGTAAAGATATTATTAGCTGTAATGCTCAATAGAAGAAAAAAATGGGCTGTTAAATCTCCAACAAAAATCTCTGATTTTTGTAAGACTTTTCTAGAAAAACTCTATCTAGATCCAGCTGTTTCTCTCTCTCTCTTTTTTTTAAAAGATTTATTTATTTATTTGACACAGAGAGATTACAAGTAGGCAGAGAGGCAGGCAGAGAGAGAGAGAGGAGGAAGCAGGCTCCCTGCTGAGCAGAGAGCCCGATTGGGGACTCGATCCCAGGACCCTGAGATCATGACCTGAGCCGAAGGCAGCGGCTTAACCTACTGAGCCACCCAGGCGCCCTCCAGCTGTTTTTCTAGTCTGTTGCTTGCAAATCTGTGCATTCTCCAGTTCAAGTCAATTCAATTCATTCAGTTCCTCCCATATTTTCAAAACTTTCTGATAAGAAAATAACTATTAGCTTTGATTCCTGCCCCCTTCCACACAATCTTTGGGTTTTATAGTTTTATTATATTAGCAAAGCAAGTGGAAATGCATCTGATTCCCTACTTTGAAAAGAATTTGATTTCTAGCAGATATACCATAGTTACATCTTGTACTAAAATTGGTCTTTTTGCCAGATTTATAACCTATATTATGAAAATATTACCTTTATGTTTAATCTGGCTTGGTGGTCTATAGCATATCCTGCAGAAACAGCATGTGTCTTTCTCTTTCCTTTTACCCTTAGCCAAATTTTCTCTGTTGTATGGCCATTCACATTACCATTAATTTCCATACAACTGAAATAATTTTTAAATGCAGTTTTACACAACTCAAGAGCAAAACAAATGACACCAAAAAAGAAATGCAACTAAAAATTAGGGGTAGGAGGGGCGCCTGGGTGGCTCAGTCAGTAGAGTGTCTCGCTCTTGATTTCAACTCAGGTCATGATCTCAGAGCCCTGGGATGGAGCCTAATCAGTTTCCATGCTCAGCAGAAGTCCCCTTGAATATTTCTCTCCCTCTCTTTCCATCCCTCCCCCTGACCCCCACTGTCTCTCAAATACATAAATCTATTGTTTCAAAAAATTAGGCAGAGGAACTGAATAGTCAATTTCCAAAGAAGACATGCAATGTCCAACAGATACATGAAAAGGTGCTCAACATCAATAATTATCAAAGAAATATAAATTAAAACTATAATGAGATCACTTCATACCTGCTAGAATGGCTATTACCCAAAAGAAAAGAGATAATAAGTGTTGGAGAGACTGTAGAGGGAAGAGAACCCTGGTGCCCTCTTGATGGGAAAACAGATTGGGGCAGCCACTATGGAAAACAGTATGAACAGTCCTCAAAAAAAAAAAAAAATTAAAAATAGAACTACAATATATCCAGCAATTTCACTTCTGGATATATATCTGAAGGAAATGAAATTACTATTTTAAAGAGATATCTGCACCCTCCGTTTATGGCATCATTATTCACAATACCCAAGACATGGAAATAACCTAAGTGTCTATCAATAGATGAACGGATAAAGAAAATGTGGTCTAGTTATACATCGAAATATTAGTCAGCCATAAGAAAGGAATCCCTGTCATTTGCAACAACATGATGGATCTTGAGGGCATTATGCTAAGTGAAATTAGTCAAACAGAGAAAGACAAGTACTGTATGGTTTCATCTGTACATGAAATTTTAAAAAACTGAGCTCATAGGAAGAGAGGACAGATTAGTAGTCCAGAAGCAGGGGGTGGTAGGTGGGGGGAATGTATAGGTGAAGGTGGTTGAAAGGTACAAATTTTCAGTTAAATGATTACGAAGTTCTGTGGATATAATGTACAGCATGTACATTATTCAAATATTCAAGATTTGCTGCATTATATATAACTACAGTTAACAATACTATATTGTGTATTTGAAAGTCATTAAGAGAATAGATCTTAGAATTTCTCATCACAAGACAAAAAATCCTAACTGTGTGAGGTGATGGATGTTAATCAAATCTAATGTGGGAATCATTTTGCAATAGATACATATATCAAATCATTATGTTATAAATCTTAAACTAACGCAATGTTATATGTCAATTATGCCTCAACAAAACTGGGAAAAAGGTTAAAAAATGCACTTCTATTCTCCTCAGACTACTTTCAAGATGTTTTAATTATGAGTTTCTTTTTAAAATTTTTTTAAAGATTTTATTCATTTATTTGAGATAGAATGAGAGAGAAAGCATAAACAGGAGGAAGGACAGAAGGAAAGAGAGAAGCAGACTTCCCATGGAGCAGGGACCCCCCCCCCCGACATGTGGCTCCATCCCTGGACCCTGAGATCATGACCTGAGCTGAAGGCAGACGCTTAAGCAGTTGGGCCACCCAGGTACCCTAGTTATGAGTTTCATTTCACCAAGTCCATGACCTATGAGATGATTCCAAATTCATTTAGCTTGTTGTCCACCAGTGTATGGAAATGAATGAAGATCATTCAAATGAGAACAAACAGAAGATGTTTATTCATGGCTACCTATATATAGCAAGGGAGTCAGCCACCTTCACTGGCATTTGGCAGAGACTCAAAGGCAAGTAGGGGAGTGGAAAAGCTGTATAGTGTAATAAAGAGAAGGCTTCTGGTATACTCTGACTGGAGGGTTTTGACATGGGAAAGCTAGAGGCTGGCTAACTAGAAGTGGGTCATCTTATGTAATTGGTTTGGAAAGCATATTTAGCAAACTCTGATTGGTCCTGACTTGGAAGCAGGGATAAAAAATAGGGGAGTTGGTAGTCACTGTCCAAGACCTGATTATTCTGGATTGATTGTGACCTAAGTTGAGGTTTAGTTTCCTGGATTGGTTGCTGCAGAATTTGTGGGTTAGAGTCCTATTGTCATATGTGGTCTTACCATTGTCTGTCTGCATATTCAGTCTCTCGTGTGTCAGAATTCCAAGTCACTAGCTGTTTTCACCATACACAGAGGTGTTTGGTAACTGGGTGGATTCAGTGAGATGTAGCATAGGAATTGGGGTAGCTAATGGAGCTGCATTCTGATGCCTGGCAACCAAATTCTACAGAGTAGACAACGGGCAAATGGTACAGATAGGGAAGTAGATAGAATAACCCCAAAGACCTCCTTCAACTTTAAGAGTCTCATGATTCTGGGAGATAGTCATTGAGAAAGGCAATGCATGTCACTCATGCATGAGAAAGGCATGCAGTCTTTCCACTCCTGCCTGGTCATGTAAGAATGGGCCTTGGCCCTGGAAGAACTCCTTACCAGGAGATCAAGAGCACCTACAGCTTGTGCTGAGCTGATCACACCGTGTGGGAGTATAGTTTCCTATTTTAGACTTAATGTACTCTTCTTTGTTCTGCTTAAGTGGGTGTTTCATATAGCACATGGTCAATGCACCACTACTCTATGTATTCCTGGTGGGAGGGAATTGGGTCTTTCTCTCGCAGCGTGAGAAGGATGCATGCAGACGTCAGCTGCAGGACAAGACCTGCCAGCCATGAGGGACCAGTACCCACCACTGAAGCTGAACTTGCTCTGTCTCTTCTCTATGGGAATAACACATGGTTCTATCCAGTGCCTGTAGGAGTTGCATCTTTCCTGGAGACCTTCAACCACGGTGATATCTTCAACTGTTGCTCCTGGAGGATTGGGAAGCCTCACCCAGGAGTGATAAAATGTGTCACGTGCTCAGTAGTTGTCATTAGGGAAATCTGGCTGTGGAAAGAGAGGACCCAGTCTTGAAATAGAACTCAAGAGGAGGATTTAAATCTTTGTTTCTGGAATATTAGCAGATACACAGTAGGTAGATTAATGAATGGGGAGACTCAGGAGAAGAAAGTACATTATTCAGCAACTTAGGAGGATAAAAACCAGTAGTGGATCTGGGCAATAAGGTTCCAAGAATCAAGCCAGAACCCAGGCACTATTAATAGAACAAAAATATGAGGTCCTGCTTGATGCTGAGCTACTCTAAATTCCTCCTGATTAAAAAGTAAGTGGGTCCTAAACCACATTATCTGAGATTGTGGAGGCCTGGCAAGCAAGGTCACAAGCCACAAAGTCTCCATGAGGGCCAGTGCCCCCCTGACTATAGGAGACTGCTGGGATGGTTTGTTCATGCTATTCCCTTTCTTACAAAAAAAAAAAAAAAAAAAATTTAAGACAGGCAAAATCACCTCCATGTACATGCATATCTAATAAAAGGTGAAAGTGGAATTTGAGCTCAGGCAGGACCTTGTTGTCCCAATGTCTGGACTCTTAACTCTATGCTCCCTTCTTATATGATGAAGCTGAGATCATTTGGGTCTATAAGATATTACAGGACAGAAGAAAAAGAAGGTTGCAACATAGGGAATGGTGCATCACTTAGTTAAGGCAGAACTTAGGAATAGGGAAGATGAGACAGCAGAAGACACTGGTTGATACTTGTGAATGTCATTTTCCTGGGGTGACCTAGGTGACTTGAAGAAGAGGGAAAGAGGTAGGAAATTCGTGACTTCTATTCTTGAAGACTCAAGAGAGGGTGTAAATAGACATCGTGCGCATGAGAACACAAAGGGAAAAGTGATACCACATAAAGAGACCCAATTAAAAATGCGTATGTGCTAAGTGCACTGCTGAAACTAAATCGGGGATCTGGGGGCAGGGAGTGTTAGCCTGGGAGTGAGGATGAGCTAGGAAGGGAGGTGGGTTGATGGGAGAGAAAGGGTGGACAGGAGAGAGGCTGTGAAGATGACCATGAGAAGAGCAGAGGATACGGACTTTGCCAGAATGGGATGGAATTGAGAACTGAGTCAAGACATGGCAAAAGATGAGGACAATGGAGTCACAAAGGTGAAAGCCTAGGAGATCCCACCAGAGTCCTTGGAACTGTTGAGTGCAAATGAAAAGCCCTGCCCAACAGGCAGAGAATCAAGACTCCCCATGGGGGGAGCTACCACAGTCTCCAACCAGAGCTGGGAATGACCTTAGACTGATCTCAAAGTGAAGTTGGACTAGCAGCACACACAGGGTCTCTGAACTCATTAAAAATTCACTCTCAAAGCCCACCTCACTCCAGAATTCAGATCTGCATTTTAACAAGATATCCCGGTATTTGCATACACACTGATGTTTATCAAGTACTGAAGGGGAGTACATAAGAGATTAGAGTTGCCTCCCATAAAGCACACAAAAGAACTGTGCCCAGGAACAAGGAATGCTAAGGAACAAGAATTTTGCTGAAGAGGGAAGAGGCTTTTTGAGGCTTATTGTGCTTCCCTAAGTCTTGATAGTATACGGAACTTCACAAGAGATGAAGGGTGAGGGCTAACACGTGGCACGGGAGAGTATGTGGTTTAGCAGCTCATAGGTCTACGGTGAGTGATTTAAGGACACTCAGACAGCTGATCCTGGCTGCTGTCACCCGATTATCAAGCACAAAATACCTACAAAGGCCAGAGAGTAGAGCCCCACGGGAAGAGCTGTCTGAGGAACAAGAAGGGAAGCCAGTGCAATGCAGGCAGCCCACGGTGCTAGAACCAGCTCCCAGCCTCTTGGGTTAATTGTTGACTATTTCAAGCTGGCAGTAGTTTGAAATTGGCCATGGTGGGGGCACTTGAATGGTTCAGTTGTTTGAGCGTCTGTCTTTGGCTCAGGCCATGATCCTGGGGTCTTGGGATCAAGACCCGCATCGGGCTCCCTGTCAGTGGGGAGCCTGCTTCTCCCTCTTCCCCAATTGTTCTCTCTCTCTCTCTCAAATAAATAAATAAAATCATAAAAAAAAAAAGAGGGGTGCCTGGGTGGCTCAGTCGTTAAACATCTGCCTTCAACTCAGGTCAAGATCCCAGGGTCCTGGGATCGAGCTCCGCATCAGGCACTCTGCTCAGCAGGAAGCCTGCTTCTGCCTCTCCTACTCCCCTGGCTTGTGTTCCCTATCTTGCTGTATCACTGTCAAATAATAAATAAAATTAAAAAAAAAAAAAAAGGAAAGAAATTGGCCATGGTGGGAGTATTTATACCACTGAAGTCAACAAACACTACAAATCCAGGGTTTGTTTTTTTGTTCAGAGCCAATTTAGCAGCCCACCACTGTGAGGATGTAGACGAGTCAAAGAAGAAAACCCTGGAGTTAGTATGTGTAAAGTATGGAAGGAGAAATTCAGGAAAGGAAAAGACAAGTGAAGTCCTAAAAAATGATGCTAGAAAATACTGCTAGAGGTATCTCATTCCAAACTCCTGGAAGTGACCGGGATTCATCCAACACCTTCATTTCTAGGGCTCCTTCTCCTTCTCTGAGACTCCTGTCTCAAGAGTAGAAGTTCACTGAAGGCTCAAAGAGGATAGAAAGGTATGAAATAAGGTGGGCAATCAAATTCTGACCGGACTGGGGAAATACAGAAAGTTGACTGGGTAGCTGTTGCTCCATGAGGAAGGATGTCTCTGTAAGTTCTCATCTGCTGTGGTATACGCCTAGACAGTGTGGATGGTGGGCTCCTCCAGGGTGGGGGCTTTTTCTGAATCACATGGATATTGTATTTAATAATCATAATGATAGGACCACCTGGGTAGCTCAGTCCGATAGGTGTCCATCTCTTGATTTCAGCTCAAGGTCATGATCGTGGGGTCCTGAGACCCCTCTGCGTCAGTCTCTGTGCTCAGGGCAGAGTTACTTGCGACCCCTTCCCTCCCCCTGCTCGCTCTTGCTCTCTTTCAAATAAACAAATAAAATCTTTAAAATGTATAATGATATCATTATAATGATAGTTCCGGTGGCTTAGATTTACCCTTATGCTTTTGATACTATGATTACTTCTGATTGAAAAACAAGTTTCTGATAAAGAAGTGTAGCTTTGGAATACATCTCTCTCTTTTTAATTAAACTGTTAAGTGTGTTTAATAATACGTGTATTTAATATCCTCCAATGGCTCTGCTTCAGCCAGGCCACTTTCATTAGCTTCCATTGAAAGCCTCTTGACCTTTCACAACTCTGTGGCTTTGCTTTTTCTGTGCCTCTTGTTTATGAAGCCAGTCTTGTTCCTGTCCTCCTGGTGCACTCAGACCTTAAGACCGAATACTACCTCTTCTAGGAAGCCTTCCCTGATCACTCCAGCCTGTAGTAACCTCTTTCTCCATCACAGACTGCCTAGATAAAGTCCTGGGGGATTGTGTCTTCAACTTTTTTCAAAGGAATATTAAGAGATGTGGTCTCCCTATTACAGAGCTCTTGCTATGGCGACAGGGTAGTCGATGGTCGCCTGCATAATGACACTCATAAACGTAATAAAAACATAAATGTTTTTCCCCTTTCCATGGTCAGATTCCTTGTAGTCTTCTAAGTGTGCCTCCCCTGTGCCAGTCTGCCTTCTTCTCTATGGCTTTGTTCTAGAACCAGACACTGAAATACAGCAACGTCATGCCTCCAGCTCAAGTCAGCCTAAAGGATCACCTGACTTTGGTTCCAATCTAAATCTTTGCTTTAGATGATCAACTTGCAGAAAACCCAATTTCAGTAACCAAGAATAAGTTATGCTAATAATACAGTAAGCTTACCCTTACTGGGGTAGAGGGAAAAGTAAATATCTTGAAAATCCCAGAAGAGTCTCTAATATACTGAAAGATCTGAGGAGAAGGGAGCAAATCAGATATTCACAGAGACTCTCTCCGCCACTCGAGGACACTCCAGAACTGAGGGCAGCATAGTTGGGTAGCAGGCTGTCCTGATCATACATACAGACTTTTTCCTTGAAGAGAGGACTGTTGTTTTTTTTTTTTTTTTTTAAACCTCCTGGTGCCTCATGAAATGCTCACACTCTATTCTATCACACATGGACGTGACCAGATCTCTGGAAAGAGCTTCTAATTATAAGCATGGTATTCATTTTCCTGGCCTTGTGTCATCAGACTTTCTTTTCATTTATGTGAAATACGAGCCATCGGTTTTGAAGACTTGCTGACACTTTAATGAAAAGAAGCTTGGTTGTGAGCTGGTTACTCTTTATCTCTGTTTCCATGTATTTTCTAAATCCAGTAACTCAAATTCACTTGGGAGGTGAGACTCACATCCTATTTTCTACCAGGGAAAATCCATAAATCAGCACAGGATCAGAATCTGAGTATGAAGACAGGGCGGAGTGACAAGTCCAACATAGGACTCTGATACACTCGCAACTTTTCCCACCTCTTTTGGCCGAGGTTACATTGTTTTCCATTGTATTGACAAGGTGTTATACATAAGCACTCTAAGCCCAAGGCAGAAACTATATACCTCTTTCTTTCCTTTCCCCAATTAACAGGGACCTTAATTTTTTTTTCTATCTAACAACAGAATTTGTCTCAAGATGAGAATTCTCCCTCAGTTCATTGCTCAGAAAATATATAATCCTTTGCTTCTCAAGGCCAAATTCCTACATTTGTGCTTTTGTTTGTTTGTTTGTTTGCACGCAAGCACTCTTAATAATCAAAGTATAGACTCTAGAATAATTGTTCCTTTTTAAAATGGATAAAATAAATTTCTTGAAGACATTTCACTTTTCTTAGCTTTACTCACTCAACATTGTCACTCATCAGTAGGCTGTGGGGGAGATACGCACTATGGTTCCTGACCTTTGGAAGCCTAAATTTCAAAAGGAGAGTGAGGGTAAGCACTGAGGAGAGGATATGAAAGACACCTGAAAAAACCTCATGTGTTTATGATCTCCATATCATAGAACAATCAACCTGTATCTGCTTAGAAGATGGGAGTTAGGGAGAGCAGGACCTGGCTGGGAATGGAGGCACAGGAAGGACTTTATTCTTGCTTTGGAAGTCAAGTTGGCTTGGCATTGGGCTAGAAAGATTTTTTAAAAGGGAATGCTGACAGAGATTAGAAGAAAAGGAGAAACATGATTTGGCAGGAAATCTGGGCAGAGGAGAGAGAGAGAGAGAGAGAAAGGGGGAGAGAGAAAGAAATAGTCTTGGAGATTAAATTGGTAGGGTTATCTGGCTAAAGGTAAAATCCTGAAGTCAAGGGATAGAGAACAGCAAGGCAAATGTTCTGTTAATATGACACTTGCCTCACTATATTTGGTAGTCAGTCTTTTAAATTTTAATCATACTAGTGCTCTGTGATGGCAGCTCAAATTTAATTTGTATTTTATTTTTTTAAGTTTTATTTTTATTTATTTTAGAGAGAGAAAAAGAGAGTGTGGTGGGGAGGGGCAGAGGGAGAAGACAGACTCCTCGCTTAGTGGGGCTCCACATGGGGCTGATCTCAGGATCCTGAGATCATGACCTGAGCCAAAACCAGGAGTCAGAGGGTTAACTGACTGTGCCATCCAGGCACCCCAGCTCATTTTAATCTTAATTTGCATTTCCTGTTGCTATTGAGACTGAGTGCACTTTCAAATGTTGATTGGCTGCTTGGATATCCTCTTTTATGTAGCCTCTCTCTAAGTCTTTTGTCTATTTTTATATTGGCTTGTCTGTCTTTTTCTTGATTTATAGTAATTTCTTGTATAGTCTGAATCTAAGCCCTTTGTGGGTTGTATGCATTGCAAATATTTTCTCCCCAGTGTTTTCTCCCCTAATTCTTTGTTGAAGTGAAGTTCTTGTTATTTCTATATAGTCAAGTGTTTCTGTTTAAGAAATCTTTGCCTCAGGGAGCCTGGGTGGCTCAGTGGATTAAGCATGCCTTCAGCTCAGGTCAGGATCCCTGGGTCCTGGGACTGAGCAATCTCCACCACCCCCACCACACACCCCGCCGCCCCTGCAACCCCCCACACTTCTGTGTGCTCTCTCTCTGTTTTGTCTCCCTCACATAAATAAATTAAAAATCTTTTTATTTTTTTAAGATTTTATTTATTTATTTATTTCACAGACAGATCACAAATAGAGAGGCAGGCCAAGAGAGAGGGGGAAGCAGGCTCCCCGCTGAGCAGAGAGCCCAATGCGAGATGGGGTCGATCTCAGGATCCTGAGATCATGACCTGAGCTGAAGGCAGAAGCCCAACCCACTGAGCCACCCAGGCTCCTCATAAATTAAAAATCTTAAAAAAAAAGAAAAGAAAGTAAGAGAAAGAAATCTTTGCCTGTCCCAAAGTAATCAATATATTATCTTGTGTTATAGTCTAAGAGCTTAATTCTTTCAACTCACCCATTTAGATGTACAATGTGCTTAGAATTGAAATATGCATATGGTGTGGGATGAGGTCAAGATTCATTGTTTTCTTCATATAGTTATTCGGCTGTTCTAGAAGCATTTATTGAAAAGGTCATCACTTTCTCAGTATGGTGAAGTTGGCCTTTGTCAAAATCAATTATACATTAATGTGTGGGTCAGTTTCTGAACTATTTTTCTAAAGTTGCACAAAAGCTGCATTTTGTTATCTTGGCTTTATCATAACTCTTGCTATCTAGTGGTGTATGTCCTTCAGCCTTGTTGTTTCTTAAGGTTATCTCAGCCATATTTGGCTCTTCGCATTTCTGTATAATTTTAGAAGCAGCATTTCTGTACACACTCGCACTGCTAGTACTTTGATGGGATTGCATTGAATCTAAAAATCAATGTAGGTTAATGGACTGTGTTATAATGATGAATCTTCTGACTCATAAATGTGACATGTCTCTCCATTTATTTAGTTCTTTTTTAACTTATTGCACTAATATTTTGTAGTTTTATCCATAACAGTCTTTTATATCTTTAGCTGCATTTAAGCCTGGTATGGCATTTTTCTGATGCTATGGTCAATGGCGTATTTCAAATGTTATCTTTTCACTTGTTTATCATTGGCATGTAGAGATAAAGTTAACTTATATCTTGTCCCCTAATTCACTTTGTTATATTCCCTTATTAAATTAAATAGTTTGGATATAAATCCTTCTGAATTTTTTACACTCACTGTTAATGACAGCTTTGTTTCTTCCTTTCCAATTCTTATGCCCCTGATTTATGTTTCTTGCCTTATTGCTCTGTCGAGGAGCACTGGTATAGTGGGAGATAGAAGTGATGAGAGCCAACATCTATCTTTTTTTTTTTTTAATTTTTTAAAAAAAGATTTTATTTATTTATTTATTTGACAGACAGAGATCACAAGTAGGCAGAGAGGCAGACAGAGAGGCGGGTGGGAAGCAAGCTCCCTGCTGAGCAGAGAGCCTGATGCTGGACTCAATCCCAGAACCCTGGGATCATGACCTGAGCTGAAAGCAGAGGCTTTAACCCACTGAGCCACCCAGGCGCCCCAACCAACATCTATCTTATTCACAGTCTCTGGGAACAAGAGATAAAATATAATGATGTAAGTTTATTGTAGATACTCCTTATTAGATTAAAGATTTTCTTTCTATTTCTAGTTTGCTAAGAATGTTTAATATGAATAGATGTTAACTTTTATCAAATGTGTTTTCCACATATTGGACAGATAGTACAATCATTCTGCTATATTCTGTGAATGTGCTAAATTATATGAACTGAATTTTAAATGTTAAACCAGCCATGTATTCTTTCAGTCTGTTTTAATCTGACTATATTCTACTGACCCACCCTGAAACTCACTAATTCCTCTCTTTAACTGTTCTATCTGCTCTTAAAGTCATCTATTGTGTTATTAATTTGTTACATGTTCAGCTTTAGAATGTCATATGATTCTTTTTAATAGATTCCCATTCCTTGAAGAAATTTTCTATTTTGCTATTTTTCTTGAGCATATTAGTCAGTTTGTTTGTTTGTTTGTTTTTTAAACATATCTGACATGTAGGTTAGGTAAGTTCAGAAACCAGAGCTCCCGATGGTCTCCTTCCATTGTCCATTTTTTTTCTGGTGGGTTTTCAATTTTGTAGTCTCGCCAAATACTCCTTAATTATTTGTATGTACCAGACACGGTGTATGAAAAACTGCAGAGATAACGTAAAGCTCTATAGGAAGTTAGATTCCCCCAGAGGGTATTTCCTTTTGATTTCAACAGACAGGGTAAGGCCAATCGCTTTACACTATCCTGGAACTGAGCTGACTAAGAATCTGATTACTATCCATCTGTCTTACCCACTAAGGTGGAGCTTGTTGTGGGTCTCAGCCGAAGAACTGGACTCTTTACCAGGGCCACTGTATTTTGGCAGGCCCCGTACTCCAACTCTGTGTCTCCCTCACCCCAGCCCCATGTGTGTCCAAGGTTGAGAACAACTGGCCTACATTTGTGTTTGCTTGATAACCTCTATCTGTAAAACTGTTGTCACAGATAGGGTGTCACTGTTCCCTGCATTCACACTCTCTGGCCTTTTTGAGGTTCTGCCTCTTTTGCATTTCCAGGGGTCCCTGGGAGGGGCATCTCACAGACACTCAAGGTCAAGTATGGACTACGTTATTCTGGCCTCCACCGTGCCCCATCCACTTGGCCCCTCATTTGCACGGCCTTGGCTGCTTGCTCCTGGCCGCCAACAGCCAGCCCTCATGGCTGCCTTCCGGAGCTGTGTCTCAGGCTAAGGAAGCATCAGTCACTGCTCAGCTGTGGCTGTGCACCAGAGCAGGTAACTAACTTCCCGTCCTCTACATTCTGTTCGATTACTATGTTCTCCTAGCTGAGGCCTTCTTGTTCCAAGTGGTGTGGGGCAGCTCTCTTTGTTTGCAAAATATGCCTTTTGGTTCAAAGTGTTCACCTGCTCCTGGAGTAGTTCAGTTTGGGACATTGTCAAGGGTTATCATACTACTAATCAGAAGCATCCCTCCTCTCCAATCTGCAGGTCCTGTTGCTGAGTCCACTCACTGGGCCAGATTCCTCCTTAAGTAGGTATCAGTTCTCCTTCTGGGCTCTTTCATCACCCTGTGGTTTGCCTACTGTCATCGGCACCTGAGTCATCAGACATGCCCATGGACCTTGGAACCTCTTCAGCACAACGGCGCCTAACTCCGCATGCCAGATCTATACTGGGCCAGCCAGTGCTCCTGCTATAAATATAGGGCATGTGATATATTTAGTACAACTATGTAAATTTTGTCACCTATGATCACCTGGATATAAGAACTAATTTACCCAGAGTCAAACTGGCTGGAAAACTAAAAAAACTGAATTCTTTGCACCACTTATACTTGGCTTTTAATACTTACACAGTTTGAGATAATTGTACACATTCAATTGTACAAAATAATCCAGAGATCCCATAGACCTTCATCCAATGTTCCCCTGTTGATAACAACTTGTATAATTTTTGTACAATATCACAACTAGCACACTGACATTGATCCATCCCATCAGCCACACTGACACACCTCCAGTTTCCATATCTGTCTGTGTGTCTATTTAGATCAAGGCCATTTTATCACACACACACACACAGATTCATACGGCTGCCAAAATACAGGAGCATTCCACCATAAGGAGCCCTCATTGCCACCCTGATAGGAGGTTAGGAGCACTGCCTGCTTCCAACCGGCAGAAAATGGAAGATCAGTCCGTCAGCCCCACTAGCATGACTGGGCAGACCTGGAGCACCATCCCCTGATCCTGCAAGGGTGGTGGGTGGGGAAGAAATCAGCTCCCTGTTCTGTGCCATTGAAACTGGGGGAGGGGGCCGTTTTGCTATTAGTGCATTAATCTTTGGACAGAGTAGGGCAGGTGGCCAAAAATGGTTTCCATGGTGAGGCCACTCCTTTGTTGGTTCTCTGACTGGAAGGAACATATTTTTTCTTGTAGCTTACTTTATCCATGCCGATTGGCGGCCCAGGCTGGAGGCCACTCTAGCACCCAGCCTGGGATATACGGGAGCCAATAAGGAAACTAGACTCACCACCATGTTGTTTCTCAAGTCCCAAAGTCCCCAAGCAATCCACCTTCTTCTTTCCTCCTTTGAGTTCTCCTATGTTTGTTTGATATATTTTGTCCACAGTCATAACAGGGAGCACCTGGAATGCACCATCTTGGCTAGAACCAGAGGTCTGCTCTGTGCTTGATTTTTAAGAGAAATAAATAGCTAACGGGTATGCCGATGCCAACAGTTAACTCATGTAAGCAACTTTTCAAGATGTTATCATTTTCAAAAAGTTATAATTTTAGTTTAGCTCCGTATTCTATATCTGTCAATATTCTATGTCTGATATGGAGATGTGCATATGTGTGTATGTGTGACAAGAATTTGTGTTCAAAATGAGACTATTCTGTAAATAACTTCTGAAGCACGAAGGGAAATGACATTATCTTCTCTGTAGTTTTGTGTGGGTGTACTCAGGCGAGTTTCATTCTCTAAACAATGGTTGTTTTCCACTGTGTCAGAAACCCAGTACCTAACCAATCTGGCTAAAAGAGATTTTATTGCACATAGACATCTTGAAGCAGAGTCAGATGATGAACCAAACAGGAGGACAGTTTTTAAGACAGCACCACTGGGGGCACCTGGGTGGGTCAGTTAGTTAAGCATCTGGCATTCGGCTCAGGTCATGATCTCGGGGTCCTGGGATCAAGCCGTCTGTGCAGCCCTGTATTGAACAGCTCTGTATGCTGAGCCGTTGTGTCATCCTCCAGACTCACTGGGGAGTCTGCTTGTCTCTCTCCCTCTCCCTCTGCCTCTCCCCATGTTCATGCTCTTTCTCTCTCTCAAATAAATAAATAAAATCTTAAAAAAAAAATAAAAATAGCACCATCGATGAAAAAATATCCTAAACATCTCTTAGAGATGCAATATCTTTCTTCAAGAATGTGGAGATTATTCTCTAGAAACCCCCATTGGGTAAGCAAGACAAAAATGTGCCAGACTTCAAGCAAGAGGATGTTAAATTAGATTGTTTCTCTCTTTCCTGATATTTACAAAAATTGACACATGCTTCTGGAAAAATATTAAACAATGCATAAATATAAAACGGGAACTGTAACGGGTCCCTCCCTTGCTCTCTTGCCTTTCAACACCCTGCCCTCTGTTAACAGTTTTGGTGTGTTTGGTTAGATTTTTAGAAACAGGCTTCAGTAGTCAAAGTTTTCTACGTGTAAGCAAACTTGAAACTTCTCAGTCCCAGGAGATTTTTACGCTCCATCATGGGAAATGACATGGGGTAAATGGAGAAGATCTCTCTCTCAAGTCTGCTCCAGTTTTCAATTCAGGAAGAGTAGACGCAGCTGCCCTTTAAAACACATGCACGCCCACACAGACTTTTCACTTGCAAAGGCTATTTCAGTGGTGCCTTCAGTAGTGTGCTTATTTCTGATTCCACATGGAACCTTCTCAGAAGTACAGCATGGGCTGTGTAGTGGGCATTCAGTGGGTGCCTGTTGAACACCCTGTAATCATTCCAAGAGGGAACAACGTATTTTTATCTACGTTCTGCATTTTTTGAACAATGATTGGTAAAGAAACTAATTTCACAAATATAGCACAATATACTAAAGCTTGCCAGTTTTATACTAAAGCTCCAGATTTGTTGCTGTTTTTTAAGTCTTCGAATCCTGGCCTTCAGTAGTCCTGTCCCCTTCTGAAACTCATTTGCAAAATTATGCCACATTGGTGTGGGTTGGGTGGGAGGGAACCGTTGAATCCATTAGTCCATAGAGGCTCAGCGTAAAATCCATTGACTGTGAAGCCTTGCCCAAGCACTATGACAAGGACTCCCTCCCTCCTTCCAACATCCCCATCCCCGTTGGTGAAATAGCTTTGTATGCTGTTGCATGCTGCTTAACACAGGTCTTTGTGGTGGATGATGCAGTTTAGGTACCGTTAACATAGTGTACATATTTTCTCGGGGTGCAGACATTGTCTCATTCGTAGTATTCTTTGCTCCACGTGGTACAATGCCTTACCTAGAGAAGGCATTTAATAAATATTGATTAAATGGACAGATTAAATAAACCACATCTTGATTTCAAGGAACCCCATTTAGCTAAAAATTGGATCTTTCCTCCTGTTCATAGCTACATTTTCATGATAAACATCACTATTTTGATTCTATTTGGTTAAAAATAATGCTTATTGAAAACAATGAATTTCTTCATCTGAAAAATTTTGCTCTAAGTGATTCGTAAAATGAAAGACTAAGGGCATGTTTAAGTTTCCACATAGGTGAAGACAAGCCTGAATTTCCCAGGGAAATTATCTGAAACCCTTTGTTCAAAGTCAGTCACTGAGAACAGGATGCTTTTTTGGTCAATGCGGAGAATTTAAAACACTGTTCAGAGAGACAAGGACAGTAAAAGATCTTTTCCTGGAAATGATGTGGGCTCTAACAATCAGGCACTACATTTTTGTAGCATGCCACAGTTTGGAGGAAAAGGTGTGTTCAGAGGTATCACAGTCTCAGTGTGGTGACATTATAAAATATTATCTGGAGCTTTTCCACCCACAAATATCTGAAGAAACAAAGGGCAACTGTTCGTTCTTAGCTGCTGCTCAACACCAACCTTGAGGTTCTGAAACTCTGTCTATGTGATTGCGACTGAATCAGAGGCTTTGGAAAATTGTCCTCCACCTATCCATGTGACATCTCTATGCAATCTAGGAAACAAGCAATAAGCCTCCTCTTCATGACCGATTCTCTCTGATTCACACAAATGTGTTCCAGGTGAGAAAGTAGGCAAACTTAACACTTAACTTTTCCTATGGAGTCAGAATAAAGGACAGCTTCCAGATTAAAGAAAAATCAGACTACATAGAGTTGTATGTATGTTTCAACATTTTAGGGTTTGATAGTTAAGGTGTGGGCACTTTTAGAACACTGGAGCTGTTCTCATAAACAAAGCTTACTGTGTCCTGGGATCGCTTTTGACTTTCCCATTACTGTTTTGGGGCCCACGTCCCTGAGGTGGAGAGCTGACACTAGGTTTTCTACAGCCCAGTGTGAAAGCAAAGTGTCAGCCCTTGTGCCAGTACCTGTATGTGTTTCTGCTTTAACACTGTCCAGTTTCATGGGAAGGGCATAGGGGTTGTAGGTCACTCTCCCAACATCAACTCCCTGCTCCCTCTCCTCACCCCTGCCCACCATCTTGACCCAGCAGTACAAGGATGTGATCCTTGGGTGGACATCCCAAATGACTGATGACACCAGTCTAAAGGATCAGCTTGGTTTAGGGTTTCAGGTGTTCCTTTTTGCACCTCAGGAGAAGAGTTCTGGACTCTCTTCCCATTGGACAGAGGACCCAGAAAGAAGATAGCTGTATCCACTGGTGGGGAGATGGACCCGGCATGAATCTTGTGTGGCACTTAGAAATTTGGAGCTCTAATATTAAACAGCAGCTAGACTCTCCCCCCGGAAAACTACATACTTAAATAGAATTTAACTGAACAAGGGACACCCTTCTTGTTCTTCCATAAAGAATGTTCTCACCTGAGGTCTATCCAGTTCTTGCAGGCATTTCTGTGGTGATGTAATACTTTACTCTGTTACATCCTTTGGGCCATGCCCGAGATTTTTCTGATCATTTTTCAAAGCTATATCATGGTTTAACAGCTGACGCTTTTCCCTTCTCAGTTATTGAAGGCTTGTCTCTGAAATGTCAGAAGCACCGAGTCCTAGTTATTTATGCGAGTGCCGGCATTCACACTCAAGCAAAGGCTTGGAAGGGCTTTTCAGTTGTTTTTATTTTGGAAGCACGATCTGTTTCCTTCCCTGAATTAATACAGATCACTGGCTTTAGGCAAAGCCTTTGTCTTGATTATTTTTCTAATTTATGAAATTAAATTAGAGGCTGTGGGGGGGGGGAAGAGAATTGGTTATCTGTAGTCTTAACCAAGAGGAACTTGGATATACTGACCATATAATCGCTGTAAACATGTTCCCCAAAACAACAGCTCTCCAACCCCCCACATGAAGACAAAGCATTCAGCAACGTATTTATCTGGCTTAGTTTTATGTTAGTAAAAGGATCTCTGTTTTTAGATGGCAATTTTGAAAGAGTTCAACAGCTGAGTTGGAAAATACCACCTGCTCTCTAAAATATATAAGTGAGATACGGATGGTGCAGTTCAAGGGCAGGCCCTGTTCCCAAATTGGCATTCTTTGGTTCCAGCTGTTGGCCAGGGATAATTTAGATTACAAGAGTAAAACCAAGAAATGTTTTAAATGTAAATTCCTTGCATTGCATCTCTCTCGGAAGAACAAGTGGACATTCTTGCAAACTACCAGAACAGGAGGCTAGCTTTCCTCAGTCCAGCGGCTGTTAAGTCGATATGGAAGCCAAGGCCTCATGAATTTTATATCACATTTAGTTTTATTTTAGGGAAGTTAAAATATAGGCCTTAAAAAACTCAACCAGACATGTCATTTCCTTTGTACTTTTCTGGTCTGTGTTTTCTAGTTTACCACAGTAAGCACATCTTATTTTTGTGGTGGGGGAAATATTAGTCTAGATTTACAGCTATACCTACCACGATGTTAAGGGAAAATTAAAATAGTACTATACTTTCACTGGGATGAAACAAACCTACAGACATCCCCAAGTCATCTGGGGCTCCTGGTCACCTGTAATTAATGATCAGTCTAATTCCAATTTCAAATATTCTCCCCACTGTCCCCAGAGTTGAATCTTACCTGCTGGTTTGTCCATTCTTTTTTTTTTTTTTTAAATATATATTTTATTTATTTATTTGACAGAGAGAGAGAGAGAGAGATCACAAGTAGGCGGAGAGGCAGGCAGGAAGCAGGCTCCCTCCTGAGCAGCAGAGAGCCCAATGGGAGTCTTGATCCCAGGACCCTGAGATCATGACCAGAGCTGAAGGCTGAGGCTTTAACCCACTGAGCCACCCAGGCGCCCCATCCATCCTTTGCTTTGTCCCACAAAGGATTTACGGCAGCTTAGAAAGACAGACAAAAGTGAAAAATGTAAGACAAAGAAAAAGTGAAAAGTCAAACTGGGTACATAAAATGGATCATAATGATTTGTAATGATGTTAACAAATGGGCCACATGTGTGGTTTTCTAAGATTTTTCTCAGCCCCTGCCGGAAGAAAAACCTGGTGAGTCACTAGATTCAGGATCTATAAGATCACAACAAGCCAGGTACTTAACAGAACTGCTGCTGTTCTTGGGATCAGAGCCAGCAAGGAAATTTTTCTTAGAGGTTCATAAAGGAGACCAGGTCCTCTGATGAACCCTGGTGACCACAGGTTTGCAATAGAGGCTGTAGTATTGTCATTTGCGACAGAGGTGGTATACTTCTCACACAGCCCCTCGGTATAGGCTGGTGACATCACATCAAAGAGCAGTTTCACATCTGCTGCAGCTGCCAGTCAGTCCTTCCTGCATCTTCTAGAAAGTTCCATCTGGACCATGCCCCCTATAGAGTCTCAAGTTTGCACATGGCTCCTACTATGTGCTCAATAAATGTTAGTGATTGGTACTCTGACTACTGTTATCATGGGTGTCGTGTGTGTGCCCGACCTTTCCTGGGGTGGAGATGGATTCCATAGTATGCAGGGGCATGAAAGACCTGGTGTCTCTGAGCTTGCAGATCTCACCCACACAGTCTCTCTGGCACTTGTGTGAGCACGAATGGCGCTCAGGCTCAGGTTGGGCAACTCCACATCCGGGCTCTCCAGTCAAGGCAGGCTTGCCCCAGGAGACACCTGAAAAACTGAAACCCCATTAAGTAGAGTTATTGTCAGCATGGGGAGCAAGCCAACTCTGAGCTAAGACAAACACCTACCAAGCAGAAACCTGTGAGCATCAGCATTTCATTCTTGGAGGGCAAAGTCCTTTTAAGGAATTAAAAAAGCCTCTTAGAAATCCTTTCACGAGTTCCTGGACTTAAGTCGGGGATAGAAGAGAGTAGAAGTGTGACTTATAGATGGTTAGGTCTATGGGATCCAGAAAAACTTCTTCTGCCTCCTGTTTCCCCTGCCCCCTTTCTTTGTCCTCCTTTTCAAAATCTCATTAAATGGTTCATCACTGTGGGTCCTGTCATATCAGAAGGCAGTCATGGCCAGAATCCTCCAGGAGCTGAATCCATTTGGAATTGAAATACCCGCCCCCAGAGCTAATCTCTGGGGCAGTTGCATGTCAAACAGGGTGGGGGGGGGAGCATGTGGCAGAGAAAGGCGTGTGTTGGTATTGAATTCTGAGCACCAGGATGTGTGGGCACACCCCTCCCCCCCACCTGCATCCCTCACAGTCACGTCACTTTCTTCTTTTAATGAAAACTGAAACCCAGCTCCAGCCAGAGGGCAGTGGGAGTGAACAAATGTGCCGGGGAAAGAAAATAGAAATGTTTCAGAAGGCCGGCTCCCCCACCCCTGATCTGGTCTAGAAAGAGCCTCTCCCGCCCTCCCAGACCGAGGAATGTAGGAGAGGCCACCGAGGAGATGGAGAGGGCTCATGGGGAGGAATTAAGTGTGGCTCAGGCTGTTTCTGGCTTCTCTGTAAATACTGTGACACCTCCAATGGAGGAACAGCTGAGATAAGTGACTGCTAATCCCCCCAGTGCCGGGAGGAGGCTGGCCGCTCCCTTCCAGATCCCAGCAGATGGTGGACGAAACAGGCTTCCCTCGAGGCAAGGGCAGCGGGAACTGTCCCACCTTCTGTTCCTTCAGCTTGCCCTGCACGTCTCCCTCATGGCCTGTCCCTGCCCAGAAGGGCCTCAAGGGCCCTCAAGAGCCATGGGGACATACCCCGGCTTTGCCATCCCACCAGGATGCTCAAGGTCAGCCAACCTGGCCCCTGGCCAGGACTGGCAGCTTGGGCAGCATTCAGCAGAGCTCCGTGGGCAGGAGCAGAAACAGTCAGGCAGGGCTGCCAAGTTTCTTCCCCCGTGAATCACCTGGGGAAGAGGGGTGGTGACTTACTTTAAATGCAGATTCTGTCTTCCAAGGTGGAACCTGGGAAGTTGAATTTCTATTAGGCAGCCTGGTCATCTGGTGGCAAGTGACTCTAGCATTCTGCTCTAAGGAGCAGCAGTCCGAGGAGACTGGAAAGCATTTTGGGTGGTGGTCAGAACAGAGGCCTGGATTTGACTCCTCCCTCTTCCCTTTGCTCATCTCTGTGACCTCTGGCGAAAGAGGCCCACTGGTTCCCTGCCTCAGAGGATACAGACCAGTCTTTTTCCAAGTGCGGGATGCAGCCTCTCCTGGCTTTTGAAGTGACTTTTTTCAAAAATTGCATCAAAAAATACAATTGGGAGATGGGTTGCACACTAATGTGAATGTACCTAAGACTGAACTGCACAATTTTAAATGGATAAGAGGATAAGTTTTAAGTTCTTTAATTTTTTTTTTTTAAATTAAACAAAAAGGACTATCTAGACTACACCACAGAGGATAAGTCATTTTTACATACTTAAGTCAACGTGACAGAAGCCAATCTTAATTTTCAAATTAAATGGATCCCTTAACGACTGTATCAAATGAAAATAGTCATTGCCTCTTACTTTCCCAACAACTTGTATTTTAAAAATATATAAAATAGGGTTCGGAGTTTAAAAAGGTAGAATTTGGGCAGGAGTACAAATGACAAATATTGAACTATCATATGGCCTTAAGGGGAAAATGTGTTCTTTCTTACCATAAGTGGAATGCACATGAAAATACATTTGGTTTCAGGTGGGAAAGAAAGAAAACTGTTCTAAAAATATTTTAAGGGATGAGATTGTCTTATAAAACTGGTCTCTGTGCTCTACCGACCTGTCCATCTCCACCAGGGCAGACTGATTCCAAGGTGGGTGGACTGGAATTTGCCTCCTGAACCCTGGAAACATCTGCTGAGGATCCAGGTCAATAGTTTCGGTGTTCAGTGACCAGCCGGGTATTCCAAGGAGCTCCCTTTGCGCAAATGGCAGTGAACGTGGCAATCTACCCCCTGCCAGTCCCAGGTCGGAACTTTTTTCCATGCAAATGTTCATGAATTTCAGTCCTACTCTACTTTAACGACGACAAAATGATATTCTTCAAGAAGGGTTTCTCTGATCCCTCTTTTCATGACTGTCCCCGTGATTCTCTCCTTTTTCATCTCAGCATGCCCCCTAAGTGGCCCTGACTTTCCTGTAATTGCCCGGCTCAGCTTTATTTATCACTGTATTCCTGTGACTAGCTTAGCTCTTGTCCCATAAATATTTGCTGAGTCAATAAATGAATGAAATTGACCTAGTTCTTCAAAAGAGTAAGCTACCACTGCTTCCAAGAGTATCTGAGTTGCTGAATTGTAATAGTGACAATTTGTTTTTTATCTTCCGTGTGGATGCTATTGCTTGCTCCTAATTATTTTGGTAAGTAATGACCCCTGCCAGAAAAGAGTTATTGTTATTGTGTCCTTTTTTGGAGGTGAATATTGAGGCTCAGAGAAGGGAAGTGACTTGCCCAAAACCAAATGCACTGTAAGTGATAGAAGCAGGACTTGAACTCAGGGCTGTCTGGCTGTACCCTGGTCCCATTTCTCCTTTTTCTTGGCTCTTCCGCATCCACATGAGCTGAGGCAGCTCTGCTCTTTGCATCCTGTCAATGGGCATTTTCTTTCTAAAAGGCCTTCTGGGTGGCAGGGCATGACCCCCATCAAACCCCTCTCCTGGCTCCATCGCCCGGCTATCCCCACAGTTTCTTCTCCAGACCAACCCAAACATGGTTGCGGAGCTCAGCGGGGAGGGCCCAACATTCCCCAGTCTGGGCGAGTATCTAATCAGTAGACCTCCTCAGCATATCAATCCAAGACCACTCTAGAGATGAATGCCTGTGCCCAGTTTTCTATTTTTAACTGGTGTGAGCGGGAGGGAAAACACAAGCATTAAAAATCAAAGTGCCAGTTAAGAACAGAGAACACGGGGCACCCTAGAGCAAACCAGTGATCTGTGTCCTTAAGTCTCTCTGTTCCTTTCCCCTCTCCCCAGTTCATGTCATCTTTCTGCCCCCTTCTCCGAAGTCCCAAGATCCTTCTAGATCTGTTTCCACGAAGGAGCTCGTATCATTTATGCCCCTGCTTCTCACACTCTAATGTATAGTTGAATCAGCTGGGCATCTCGCCAATTCCCATTCCGTAGTTCAGGACGTAGGGGTGGGGCGGCCAGACTCTGTTTTCCTAACTCTGCCGTCCTGGTCCTGTGATGCGTTCATTGGGTTGAAGCTGCTGTTATCTTCTTGACCAGAATATTGCTCTTTCCGTCTTGTCTCCACTTGGAAAAAAGGCCTCTGTCCCCCAGTTTACAGATGTTCATCTATTCACCAGCAAGTGCACAAGCTGCTTTTGGCATTTGGTCCTTCATTCACTTTGGCAGCAGGGGGACATCCTTTCCTGGCTTGGAGACAGGAGTCTGAGTTTGAGCAAAGCCTTGGCAGCAGGAGGAAAGCTACCTGATATCCATGCTGGGGTTAAACCTGGCCCCCTCTCCAGCAAGACTTGGCCAGGTTCTCACTCCAATTCTTCTTAGCCTCTTCCTTAGCCAGACCCTAAGCCACCCATGAGTTGGGGATCAAGGTGGCCTTGGTTAATCTCTGTTTTCTGACCCAGAGGAGCACGGCCCCAGCAGCCCGAGTAAAGTCATCCAAGCTGGTGAGGACTAGACCAGAAGGGTGACCTGTCCCAGGAGCCCCCTTTTCTGTCCACCCCCACAAATGTACTGCTGTGGTGCCCTTGGGGTCCAGGGGGGCTTCCAGGACTCTATTCATCCAGCTCTCCGTCCTGGAAGATGAGAAGCTGCTATAGCTCCCCTGCCGCCCTGGTCCAGCTGTCAGGACCCCTCAGCAGAGGGCAGAGGGCCAAGCCTTTTGGCTTGTATGTGGCTTATTGTCTTAGGGCTGGCGGGACTGTGAGGAGCAAACCCACAGCACACCCAGGGTGCACCTCCATCCAAGAAGGGGGAGGAGGTGAGCTGGCGTCACTGAGTCTTCCCCTGCCCCCTACCCTTCACCGCCTGCCCCTCCCTAGCTCCCTATTTGGCCATCCCCCTGGTTGCCCCCTCCCCTTCCTTACATGGTCTGGGAGCCCCCTGGCTGATCCTCTCCCTTGCCCTTGGCTCCATGAATGGCCTCGGCGCTCCTCAGTGGTGCGAAGGCGACCAAATAAGGCAAGGTGGCCGACCAGGCCCCCCACCCCTGCCCCCGACTGCTGCAACTGACCCCGTCCGTCAGCGCACTATAAAGCGGCGCGCCCAGCGCCGGGCATCCAGCGCCTGCTGCCCGAGCCGAGCCGAGCCCGACCCGCGGACGGTGAGTCAGCGCCCGCCCGCCCGCCCCGCCCGGCGCCGCACCCGGCCACAGCCCGCCCCGAGCCGAGCCCGTAGCCCCGAGCCGGCCGCGCCGCCACGTCTTTGAAAAAGAGACCACGCTTCTCCATGGGGTTCTAACTTGTTTGGTACCGGACGGTCACAGGAGAGGAGCGCGCAGATCGCGAGCTCTACGGCCTCCCGCCCCGGGCATTTGGGGTCCCTGCTCTCATGCGCGTTTCCCTCCAGCTGGGGCTGGGGCATGGGGGTGTGGTTGAGGCCCAGGTGGGCTCTCAGTTTGAGGAAAGGCAAAGCCGTGAAGGGCTGAGGAGGACCTCCTTACACCCCGGGGCAGAGGGTGACTCCTGGCCAGGCAACTTGGGTGAGTCCCTCTCCCCTTCACCACGCACGTTGGCCTCGGTCTCCGCAGCTTCTTCCCACCCTGCTACTTCTGCCCCGAGGGGAAGGGAGACCGCAGGCGTTCCCTTCCCTGCTCTGTCCCCTCCCCGGGGCGCGAGAAGGCCAGCGCCACCGCGGGCACTGAGCGCAGGCTGCCCTGCTGTCCACCTGTAGACCCCGCTGAAGCTGTGCCAGGATGTGCGACGACGAGGAGACCACTGCTCTGGTGTGCGACAACGGCTCTGGGCTAGTGAAGGCCGGCTTCGCGGGGGATGACGCGCCCCGGGCTGTCTTTCCGTCCATCGTGGGCCGCCCGCGCCACCAGGTAAACTTCCCGCCTGTCCCGGGCCCCACTCCTGCCTGCCATCTAGTAAATGTCCAGTCCAGCCATCTAGTAAATGTCTCACCTGGCCATCCCGTTCCATGAACTGCTCAGGTCAAACTCGGGAAGGATGGATTAGCCTGAAATCCAAGCCCAGACAAGCAATTGTCACACCACCAGCAGCATACTACCAACCACGTACACACGTCCCCCTTCTACTTCTCAGGGTCACAGCCCTCCAGAGGTCCCACCCCTGTGTGGAAAAGCAAGCAGCTTCCCTCCTCCACTCCTGCCCCACATTTTTATTACTGTGTCTTCTCTGACCCTTACAGGCTTCAGTTTCTAACCTGGCCTCCCTTGTCAGTCCTGCTCAAGACTTGTAACACTGTAACTCCTCTCAACCAACCAGGGCCCAACCCACATTCCTCCCTCGTGTTCACAGCCAGCTTGCTGGGCTCCCGAAGGACTTAAATCTCTCTGCTTCCTGGCTGTTGCATTTTTAGAAGCCAGCCGTGACAGAAGCAGCAAGTGCCATGGTGATAGTGACATACCACCCTGTTTATTAAAAGAAATGCCAATGCTCTCTGACTCCGCCGGACAGGCTGCCAGGGAGGAAAGCTGTGTGTGTCGTGCTGGTGGCCGATGGGCTCCCTTGGACAGTGCTGGGCCATCTGGATTTCCGGGGCAGAGGGATAATGGCATAGCAGCCCATCTTTTTATGTTCACTTGATGAATGTCAAAATCTTTTCTTAGGAGAAATACAATGTGTCATTAATTCAGTCATTCCACAGTGTAGTCATTTATATTCCGGTTGACATGGGGGATGAATTTCATAATTTAATGAAGGCATTATGGTATTTTTAAAATGAGGTGAGGCTGTACTTCTTTGGCGAAATAGCTTCATTCCCCACTCCCCAGTTAGAGATTAAAGGACAGAATTGTACCTGGGGAGTGTGTGGGGGGAGACGGAAGGTACTAGATTGATTTTAAGTATTTTTAAACTGGATAAGATTCTATTTCTTTATTACTTCTGATATCTATAAGATGTTCCTTGACTTGGGCAGTTAGGTGTACATTTCTAAGGCATTCGTTACATTCCTAAAATAGTGGAAGCTTGATTTCCCCGTCTTTTTCTTCTTATAGGGCGTCATGGTGGGTATGGGTCAGAAGGACTCCTACGTAGGAGATGAGGCCCAGAGCAAGCGAGGTATCCTGACTCTGAAGTACCCCATCGAGCACGGCATCATCACCAACTGGGATGACATGGAGAAGATCTGGCACCACACCTTCTACAACGAGCTCCGCGTGGCCCCTGAGGAGCACCCCACTCTGCTCACGGAGGCCCCGCTGAACCCTAAGGCCAACCGCGAGAAGATGACCCAGATCATGTTTGAGACCTTCAATGTCCCTGCCATGTATGTGGCCATCCAGGCAGTGCTGTCCCTGTACGCTTCTGGCCGTACCACAGGTATGACTGGGCTGTGGGGACAGTCACTGACTCACCACATTCCTAAGTCACTGACCTGGCTATGACTCAGGGAAAGGTGTCCCTGAGAAGAGAGGGAGGTAACAATAGCTTCAGATCACATGCATTTCTACAAGTTGAAAGCACATGGGAGTTAGAGCCTTACCTCTCCTAAAGTATGTGTGACCACATATTAAGTCTCTACATGATGTATGAACTTGCAGTGTAACCATCACTGGCAGGTGTTCCATACTAACACTACCCCTGGGCACCTGTCCACAAGGAGAACCGACATTCCCTACGGCGTCCGAGTCAAAAAAGAATGTGGGAGGCAAGAAGAACACGCCCGGATGCTCCCGTAATGTGCTAATGGCTGATGAAAGGGATGGTCATTTGCAAGTGTCCTGGGGAAATTTTTCTACTATAATATTTAAAAGGGTGAGCTGTTGCTGGCTTCCGATTGAGCCTTCGTTATGCTCATTTTTATTCTTTGTGTGTAAGGAATCTAATTTGATCTGGATCCATGCCCAGTGCGAGTATCTTTTAGCCAAGATTGGAAGTGGGCTTTGACACCACTAAAGCAGTGGTGTTTTCGGGGATTTACTTGGCTCCTGTCTGTTTCTTCTGACAGGCATCGTCCTGGATTCTGGAGATGGTGTAACTCACAACGTTCCCATCTATGAGGGCTACGCTCTGCCCCATGCCATCATGCGTCTGGATCTGGCTGGCCGGGATCTCACGGACTACCTCATGAAGATCCTCACTGAGCGTGGCTACTCTTTTGTCACTACCGGTGCGTGCACACGTGTGTGTGTGTGTGTGTGTGTGATCGGCCGCGGCATCGTGTCTGCTTTTTCCCTCCACCAGAGAATCCACCTACGCCCCCACAGTTGACTTCATTCTTCAAAGCTTGACTATGCTACCCTTTATTTCTGCAGCTGAACGTGAAATTGTCCGTGACATTAAAGAGAAGCTGTGCTATGTTGCCCTGGATTTTGAGAATGAAATGGCCACAGCTGCCTCCTCCTCCTCTCTGGAGAAGAGCTATGAGCTGCCCGATGGCCAAGTCATCACTATTGGCAACGAGCGCTTTCGCTGCCCCGAGACACTATTCCAGCCCTCCTTCATCGGTGAGTGGTAATCTGGGGCAGGGGCAGAGCTCTTCCCTGGACATCTAGGGGTCCCCCGGAGTAAAATCAATTCTCGTCAAGAAGGATTAAGGGTCTCTTGTGTTGAAAGAAGTCAGAGTTTCGAGTCCCGCCCCACTCAGCCTCAGACCCTGATGGCTCATAAAAGGGATGGCCATCCTGTTCTGTTGTAGTGATATGACAAAGGATGACACACTGACTTCATGTCAAAATAAAGAATGAGACAGAATAGTAATTGACTGATCTGTATCTGCAGGAAAGGAATGATTCCTCAGAAGTGCTGACTTACTGCAGTTAGTCCATTACCCAGTAGCTGGACTTCCTCTGAAGTCACTCATCATTAAACACAACCATACTCAGACTCTTGGTAATAACTGGACCCTAGTATTTTACCGACCATCTTGCCTCAGGAATGACTTCTAAGAGGAAGCTTGACCGGATCTGATTTTAGCCCATAAATAAAAATTGCATTAATCTAACTCTAATCTGTGCCTCACCCTTTCCAACATATCTCCGTACATCTGATGCATGTGTTCAAGTGTTCACGCCAAACAGGTGCTGAACGCAGTGGTTTGCGTCTTCATAGTCTGCTGGGGATGAACTGTCAGCAGTGTTAGAGACACCTGTTCTGCACACACCTTGCACTATATCTTAAAGAAGAACATATGTTTCAGAGACAAATGGGCGACAGTGTATGAACACAAAGGAATCCTGTTTTCTTCCCTCCGCCCCTGGGCCCCTGGCCCGAGTGCACTGTGATTTCTTTCTTTCTTTTTTTTTTTTTTTAACTGATTTCTAGGTATGGAATCTGCTGGCATCCATGAAACCACTTATAATAGCATCATGAAGTGTGACATTGATATCCGCAAGGACCTGTATGCCAACAATGTCCTCTCTGGAGGTACCACCATGTACCCTGGTATTGCCGATCGCATGCAAAAGGAAATTACTGCCTTGGCTCCCAGCACCATGAAGATCAAGGTGAAGAGTGATCTTTGCCTGTGGGTGGGAGAGGCAAAGCGGGGTCTCTGGACTGCGTGCGGAACTCGCACTGTGCTTCCCGTCTCCTCTACACTTTACTTCTTAGCTTCTCTAGCACTTTTCCCAAGAGAAGAGACTTGAAAAACATTTTCAAGCAGTGGATAATAATAGATCTTGGAAGAAAAAAAATACCCTAAATCTCTGAACACATTTTAAAAGTCTCCAACTTTTGGGCTAGCCTCCATCACGCATTTAGCTTGTTGCCGCAGTATACTCTACTTCAGAGAAGTGGGGCAATTCTGTTTTGTAGAGTCTTTGATAATGGACAGAATGAGACAGGAGAAAATGCATAAAACTTGATTCCGCCGTATTAATTTTTGGTAGGAAATATCTCACGTTACAGTGAGTTCCGATCTCACGTTTTCTTCTGTGACTCTCTCTAACATGTTGCTTGATTCATTGCTGCGAGTGTCAGAGTTCACCCGAAGCTTTTGTTTTCCTTCCGCAGATTATTGCTCCCCCCGAGCGTAAGTACTCTGTCTGGATCGGGGGCTCCATCCTGGCCTCCCTGTCCACCTTCCAGCAGATGTGGATCAGCAAGCAAGAGTACGATGAGGCAGGCCCCTCCATTGTCCATCGCAAATGCTTCTAAGGTGCCTTTTCTCGTGGTCTACATTCAGGATGACAGTACTACGCTTCTTGGAGTCTTCCGAGCCACCCTCCCTTATCTCTCATCAATCATTGTACAGTTTGTTTACACATGTGCAATTTATTTGTGCTTCTAATATTTATTGCTTTATATAAATAAACCAGACCAGGACTTGCAACGTACAAAAGCCTCTCCTTTCTTTTTCTGGGAGGCATGGGGTGGGGCCAGTGTAGGCTTACTTCAGTCTGTGAATTCCTATTCTGGTGGCTTTGCCCCCAGGAGCACTGTAACATCAGTACCACAAAGCGCGTCAGGTGAATTGGTGTGACATTTAGCCGGGAGATACCATACTAAATATCAATTTTACACTTTGGGATGGAATCGTGAATATATGTCACATCTGAAAAGTAGATTAGCTTTAACTCTGCATCGGTGAGACACACGAAATCGGATTTCACGATTCTTTGGGATTAGTCGCTGTGAATGACAGTGAAAGTTGTTGCAGTATATGTTTCAGTTGTTTCGTCGCTTTGTAGAAACTTTGTAGAAACGTACATATTAGTAATGAGAAGGTCAAAGATTATTTTAAATAAGTTAGTTTCAATTTTCAATTCTAGACTCCTCACTTGTCGTCCTGAGGGCTATGCGTTTCCATGGTGAAACATGGGAGCCAGCTGACCCTTAGGTCCAGCCATGTCCCATTCCGAATGTTCCCAAAATAGATCAAGACCACTGTGCATGTTCAGAATAACTGTGAGGAAACAGGCGCCAGATATTTTTGCTTCATCAGTAACTAACTTGTGCGACAGAGGTCTTTGGGCTGTTCATATCTTTGAAATCTTGGGCTGTGGGGTTGAGTGCAGTGAAGGCTGTGAAATCTGCCGAGAGGTGAAGGGGAGTGGGAAGCCACAATATTCCCTTTATTTCATGCTGGACTCTCTGCAAAGTATGCTGAGGCGGGGGCTGGGAACTGCTGGGAGCAGCGTCCAAAAGAATCAGTCATGCTCTGTCCCTGAAGGGCTCACACCCTCTACAGTGAGCTCCCAATGTGTGCGATCTGGGAAGCTTCCAGGAGATGGGCATGGGTCTGGGTCTTGAAGAATGGTTAAGAATTACAGAGGTGAGAAGAGCGGGCAGGAAATTTCAGCAGAAGGAAGTAGGGCAGAAGCCAGCAAACAAGTCGCAGGGCAGGCTGGTGGGAGCTGATGACTTAGGAAATCAATTTGCGCTGGTAAATTTCCACCTGATTGTGGAAGCTCGAAAATTTTTCATTTTCAAGTTAATTGTTCATGAACCGTTGGAGCATTTGAATGGATGTAATTAAACTTTTATCTATTGGTGAGGGAATCAAGACAGATGAAGCAAGTGGTTCAATGTTGTACAGCTTGTGGGATACCCAAGATAGAAAGCCAGATTTTCTGACATTGAATCTAATGGTGCTTCTCAAACCATCTTTAGTCATAAAACTTCAGTCTTCAGCTATACTCGTAAAGTTATAAATATAAACCTATAGACATAAAGTTTTAGTCATGGTCTTGGGGCATTTTATCACATACCTTTTGGGAGGCTGGGCTCAAAATTTGGAGTATTTGGGGGCTCATCAGACATCTTTAGTAATATTGCCAATGTCATTATTCAGGGTCATAATTGTGCCTTTATATTATTCATCCCAAAAGTATCTCTTGATCCCTAACTCCGGACCAAGCACAGTAGTAGGTGCAGGGGATACAAAGATAAATCAAAGCACATTTTCTGGGCTTCAGGAGTTCAGTTTAGAGGCTGTGCTATTACGTTATTGTAGCCTGAGCAAACTAACATAAGATTTTCCTGCATGTTGGGCTTGATGCCCCAAGATTCATGGTCTAGCAACTTATCACTGACTGGACCAAAAGGGTATCTTTTCAGGTGATTCTGACAAAAATTCCAGGGAAGCCTCAGTCTGGCCAGGTTTGAGGACTGAATCATACCATCCTTACCATGGGAACTGATCGATATTAAGTAAGGGAGGCGTGGTTCTCCGATGAAAGAGAAATGGCATAAACACCATACTTAATGAGCTAGACCAGGAGGGAAAATTTAGTAGTTTGTGGCTAAGGGCTCCAACTTCTAGTCTGAGAGTTTTATTTGATTTAACAGGCCGTGAGAAGGTCTTGGGAGGAGCAATGACTTTATTCAAACAAAACTGGGGGGTGAGACTGAGAAGCTTTGGATGATGGTATACATGACTGGCTAGATATTTTTCAGACTCTACTGTGGCCCAGGGACCCAGGAACCTAACAGTCACTCTATAACCAGATTAGCCTGGTGTTTAAGAAGAAATAAGTCAGATTCACTTTGTGATTAACATGGTATAAATGCTATAAATATTTCCTAGTAACTGGAAGGTACTGAAGAAATTTTGAGTCCTTTAGGCCAAAACCAACAAAGATCGATAATCAATTTAAGTTTGTTAACTTTAATAGAGCAAAGAGACTTTCAGCCAAAAGTCCTGAGTTTATTCAGAAATAACAGAGGTATTGCAATCTAGGACAAGCAAGATATGGTGAACCGTCAGCCAGCCCAAAAGGACAAAAGGAAGGTCAGCTTTTATTGGGTTTTAGGAGGAAATTGGAGAGGATTGCTTAGAACAAAAGTTTATTGGAAAAGAACCAGAGATCGAGATTGTGGTTTCTCACTGTCTGCGAGTGGGAGGTAGTGCGATGCTCCTGAGGCAGAGAGGGATCTTCTTTCCTTCTCTGAAAAGCAGGAGACAAAATTCCTATGTGAAAAATGTCCTGTGCTGGAGTGATTCTTACCTTCCTTCTTCCCCTGGTGACACAGGCTGCAGGAGTGGTGCATGCCGGAGAGCTCCCCCTTCAGGGCTTCCCTGCTCCATTGTAAATGAGATTTCCTTTATTTATTTTCCCAAGGTCTTTGGGGCTCATTATACAAGGAGTTTCTCCTTTGGGCCCAGCTTGGCTGTTGCTATGACAACCAAACTCCCATTAGGAAGCTACAGGATAAAAGCTCTTGGAGAGATTACCAAAGTATACTCTGGGTCCTTGGTGAGCTCAAAAGTCGAAGGAGTTCAGCCTTCAGCTGTGTGCAATGAATGGATGCGAGCAAGACTGACCAGGCAGATAAAGAGCTTCAGCTCAAGAACAGCTCTCTCTGTCGCTGGGGTTCTGGGCTCTCTCTCCTGCTTGACCAAGGAGAGCTGAGTCAAGTGAGAGCTAAGCAGGGGTGGTGTGCGGGACCCCCAACAGGATTGTTTGCTTATGGCCCTGCATTGTTTCACAGCAGCTCCCAAAGGAATCAGGGTTGGGGAGAGGAGATAGAAAGAAACAGACCCAAGGGAAAGTTGCAGTCAAGCGGAATTACTATATAGCATTACTAGTAGATGAAAAATGGACTCTGCGGTGAAGTGTAAGCAAGGCCTTGGATCAACAGGTTTGCTTGAAGAACTTTGGAAATACTACTGGATGACAGGGTAGACATCATGTAGGGTAACGTATGAGACAGCAGGCATCGTGTAGGAAGTTAAAAAGCAAATCTGACATAGGCACAATAGTGACATTTTTCCCAAAACTCCTTTAACTCTAGGATCTACTTTTTGGACTTTTTTTTTCCCAGGATCTACCATCCAGTGCTGGTCACCACGGACACTCTCCCTACCACTCATATCTTGATGACCCTTAACTTATTGCATTTCTTTAGAGATGAGACCATGCTAATTAACATGTCAGTTACCTAATCTATGTTCCTGGGGGAAAGTTAGAACATATTTTCCCACTAGAGAACACACCCATAATTTAACAATACTTTTCTGTGTATCTATCATCATCATCATCATCATCATCTTACTAACCTGAAGGTTTGATGTTGCATGAGTTTTCAATCAGAAAGATTAAGTTCAAATCCTGGTTTTGCTACTGACTAGTTGAGTGTCTTTTTAGGAAATAACTTAACCCCTCTGAACCTCAGAACAGAGGGACTAACTTAAATCATGCTCCCAGGAGCACCTGAGTGGCTCAGTCCTTTAGGGTCTGCCTTCCACTCAGGTCGTGGCTCTCTGCTCAGCAGGAAGCCTGCTTTTCCCTCTCCCTCTGCCTACTGCTCTGCCTACTAGTGCATTCTCTTTCTCTGGCAAATAAATTAATAAAATCTCTCTCTCAAAAAACAAAGATGGTTTTCATAAGCAGAAAGGACAGGATGTGCCGTGGGTTGGATGGGGCAGGCAAGAAGACGGAGGAACCACAGAAGCTCCCCAGGCTGTTGGCTTGAATGGACAATGTGTTTTCAAGGAAATTAAAATTTCAAGGTAATTCAAATGCAGCTGCAGTCCTACAATGAAGAGAGGGCATCATCCAAAGATGGCATGTGCCCTGAGTCTTGCAAAGTGTTAAGGGGTTGAGAGAAAAGGAGGGAGACTGAATGAGCAGAGAGTGGTTTGGGGGACATGAAAGTGGTAGGGAGACCTGACTGGAGCAGAAAGTATGTGTGGGGAGGCAGCAGTCAGGGAGACTAAAATCCAGTAGGATGAGGACTAGGGCATGGCTTCTGGAGACACAAGAGGACACTGTTCTTGCCTGTAAACCCAAACAATGATAGAACGGCTCTACAAAGTTCCTGTGAAAATGAAACGGGTTAAAGCTGATACTATGCTCAGACCTTGACACATAGTAGGACCTTAATTAGTGCTCTATCATTGTTGTTATTGATTAACATTTTTACACTTACATATATTTATTTACATGTAGTATAGGTAGTATATATTATACATTATACACACATGTATGAGTGTGTATGTGTGCACACATAAGAATTGAAAGACAAGTGTGGAAATTCAGATTTGATATGAGAGAACATCTGCTGATGTTTCCTGAGAAAGGATCCACTGAATAATATTTAAAGAAGAAGGTGAACTCTGGCATTTGGGTCCAGAATGGTCTAGTGAGCAGAGATCCTTGCTCAATAATGCAAGAGCAACTAGAGAATTCAGGAAGCACCTACGCCATAGGCTGAGAACGTAAAGCTAGACTCTCCTTCGTCTGCCAAAGGAGAGATGGACCTAAATAACTTCAGCACTTCGGGACGCAGGCTGCAAAGAGTTCAATTAATAATCACAGTGGCCTTATATTACAGAGCCTCTTAAAAAAATATCTAAGTTGACTTTCTGAATTCTCACATAGGAAGCCCTTTTCGTAGCACATTGAGCCTCCTCTCAAGCTGAAGCAACTTATTTTAAATCTGTTTAAATCTTACAGTAAAGGGTAGCCACACTCTCTTTTATACCCACTCCTCTGGAGTGTCAATTCCATTGTGTTATAATAACTGGTTTGATTTTAATACATAAAAGGGAGCTCTGTCACTGAAATACAGTATGAGGATTCCAGTTTTTAAAAAGAAAACCGTAGGTTGGGAGGGATGAGAGTTTCAGCAGAAAGAACTTGATGAGTATTTACTCCAAATATAAATCTTAATAGGGAGGAAATAAAATATAAAATATATATCCAAACTCTTAAGAGAAAGAAGCATGATGCCAGGAATTGAAAATCTACTACAATGCGATACTACAATGTTGAGTTAAAGCCTCCATCAGCTTGGGTCTCCATAAGACTGGAATGAATGGTGTCTCCTGTAGACCCAAAGCATCAGTGAGAAATACTGTTAAGTGACCCATGAGCTTGTTTGTTACCACGGCATAACTGAGCCTATTTTGACTGTTAGCACCAGCTTCCAACTCTGGCCTCCCCAGGATTTCTCTTGGCTCAAGGGCTCTGAGTTATTTCACGTGGGATGGTTGTTCAGGATGCCCAAAGTCACAAACTATCAGAAACAGAAATCTGGTATCAGGTAATTTTATTCAATTGGCGGGGGAGGGGGGGAGGGTGTTTTTCTTTGGCATATGAATGAAGCAGAAGATCTATCGGAACTTTCATCTTGTTGGTTCAACATGTGAGCAGCACACTCAGGAGGTAAAAATGAAGGTCCCATCCGGTTTACTTTGTTTTACTCTGTGTCCAAAGTTTGCACCCAAGCCTGCCTCATCATTGAATTAGTTTTTCTTATTTTTTTAAACAAAACCTCCAAGATATAATTCACATCCCATACAATTCAGCAATTTACAGTATACAATTTAATTGGTTCTTGGTATATTCACAGACAGATGCAGTCATCACCACAGTCAATTTTGGAACATTTTCTTCATCTTAAAAAGACACCTCATGTCCTTTAGCTCTTATTCCTGTGTATCCACATCTAGAAGGACTGGTGAGATGATCCAGTTACATATTCCTTCTCTCCAGGGAAAAAGAGAATTATGACCTCGTTTTACTAAAGTTCCCTATTGCGAGAAAAATAAGGGAAACCATCAGGGCCTTTCTTCGTGGGATTCCTTCTGCACAGGCCTCTTGCCTCCTCATGGCCAAGAACTTCCACAGTGCACAGAAGACTCCTGGAGACACTCATCCAAGTTAGACTCCTGCTTCACCACCACGCTTGGTTCATTTCCTTTGTAGCACATCTTATATGATCTTTGTTTTAATTTTATTAGGCATGGTTTATATACAATAACACATGTCCATTGTAAGCAAGCAGTTCAATGGTTTTGACCAATGTGTATACCCCGTGCCACCATCGCAGTCAAGATATAGCACACATTCCATCCCCTCTCATAAGCCCTCCTGTTCTTCCAAATTCAGTCCTCTCCACCTCCATCCCAGGCAACCCTTTCTATCACTACAGATTAGTCATTTTTCTTTTTTTAATGTTCAGTCAGCCAATATAGTTCTATAGATTAGTTTTGTCTGTTCTTGAATTTCATACTAATCGTAATTTAAATTGTTAGCTTAGTGAAATAAGTCAAGCAGAGAAAGACAACTATCATATGATCTCCCTGATATGAGGAAGTGGTGATGCAACATGGGGGCTTAAGTGGGTAGGAGAAGAATCAATGAAACAAGATGGGATTGGGAGGGAGACAAACCATAAGTGACTCTTAATCTCACAAAACAAACTGAGGGTTGCTGGGGGGAGGGGGGTTGGGAGAAGTGGGTGGGATTAGGGTATGTGCTTTGGTGAGTGCTGTGAAGTGTGTAAACCTGGTGATTCATAGACCTGTACCCCGGGGGATAAAAATATATGTTTATAAAAAATAAAAAATTAATTAAAAATTAAAAAAAATTGTTAGCTTACTTATTTTTTGTCTCTACTATTAAACTTTTTTTTTAAAAACCAGGATTTTCTAGCACAGCATGTCTAGCACAGAGCCAGACAGTGTCAGAAGGAATGAATCCCACATCATTCCATTTATCAACCCTGATTTTTTAGAAAACTGGAGAATCTAAGTATTTGATAGTAACCGCGAGGACTTTTTTGTGAGGGCTCAGGAGCAGGTGTCCCTTGTTCATCTCTTTTCTTTTCTTGCCCTCCCTGCCCTCCCCTTTTTCATCACAACAATGTCAAAAGTAGCCAAGTGGGGTGAAAAGCTGTATCGAAGACACATTCTTTTGCCTTTGGGCAAAACATATTATCATTTGGAATGAAAGGGTAGGAATAGCCTCATTCACTTGTAATGTTTTGTAACATTCAACTTTGAGCTTTCGACTTTGTCAATGAAGACAGTTCTCAGGGCTTCTTGCAAATCCATCCATGCCTCAGACAACAGGATATGAAATCAACTCAAACCACATCTCTACTTCCAAAAATACATTCAAAATGGGTGTCCTATTTGTCCAAATATTTGACAAAATATTTCTTAAAACCCTGCCTACCCTATGGGGGAAAGTTAGGAATTTTTTATTTTTTTAGATTTTATTTATTTATTTATTTGACAGACAGAGATCACAAGTAGGCAGAGAGGCAGGCAGAGAGAGAGGAGGAAGCAGAGAGCTCAGCAGAGAGCTCGATGTGGGGCTCGAGCAGAGAGCCCAATGTGGGGATCACAACCTGAGCAGAAGGCAGAGGCTTTAACCCACTGAGCCACCCAGGCGCCCCGATTTTTTTTTTTAAGACTGACTTATTTATTTGAAAGAGAGAGTGTGAGCAGGTGGGAAGGGCAGAGGGAAAGAGAGAATCCTTAAGCAGACTCCCCGCTGAGTGCAGAGACTGACCTGAGACCCTGAGATCCTGTCCTGAGGCAAAATCAAGAGGTGGATGCTTAAGCTACTGAGCCACCCAGGGACTCCAAATTTTGACAGAATATTGTGACTGTAATACAATCAACACTTAAAGCATTATACCTATGAACTGGCCCCTCTCATTCAGGCACAGGAGAGGGTGGGGTCACGTTGGGCATCTCTACCGTACAGCCAGAGGAGCTGAGATACAGAGACCCTTCCGTGGGGTGCTTTTTGTTGCTTCTTTGCGTGCATTCCCTGCAGGCAGTACGTGCAACCCCCTCCAGCCCAAGTTCTAAATCTCTTTCTCTCTCGACTATCTAGGACACATGAGAATTAACCTACTCATGTAGATTACAGGGCCCCAGCCCTCATTAACCTTAATATTGAAAGAAATACAGCTTTTGTGGCAGGAGAAGTGGAAATGCCCTTCCACTCAGCGCAAATAGCAACACTGGCATGAGCAGAGGAAACAAACTTTGCAGGAGGGAATTTATCCAATGGAGATGCTGGTTTCCTGTCAGTGAACATGTCCCGTATGTAATCCCCCTGGATTTGTAGACTCCTTTATAAAATGTTATAAAATTGCATCCCTAGGGTTATTATTATTATTATTATTTTACAGTAGATCAAGGTGTTGTCTACACTGTATTTTCGTGATGTCCTTTGATTTGGTGACTCTGTCCCAAAATTCTTGTCTTCCTCCACAAGAGGCACTTGATTGCTATTTGTTGAAGAATTGAAGAGCTGACACTTTATTCTTAAATACTGTAGTCAAACGTACCCTAGACTTTCGCTTTTCCAGATGCAGCCTCTTGGTCTCTGTTCCCTGCTTGCCGGGCCTGACCTGTACTTAAATGGGATTTAAGGACAAAGCAAATCTCAGCTACATCCTTATCCCTTCTCTTTAGAAGTTGTTGCTTCTGTCAATGACACTGAGTTTGGGGGGGACAGTTACAATGTGGAGCGGATTAGAAGCGAGGAGACAAGACAGGATATAAATGCATAACCCTTGCAAATTAGAAAAATGTTTGGGGTGCCTGGGTGGCTCAGTGGGTTAAAGCCTCTGCCTTCGGCTCAGGTCATGATCCCGGGGGTCATGGGATGGAGCCCCACATCAGGCTCTCTGCTCAGTGGGGAGCCTGCTTCTCCCTCTGTCTGCCTCTCTGCCTACTTGTGATCTGTCTGTCAGATAAATAAATAAAATCTTAAAAAAAAAAGAAAAGAAAAGAAAAATATTTGAGGACTAGCTTGTGCCTTGGGGAAGGCAGAAACAGGAGACGAGTGGGGAAGAAGCAACCCATACCATGACCGCTGATTGGCATTACAAATGCTAGAAGCCAGTAAAGCCATAGAAGGGGGTGCCTGGGTGGCTGAGTCAGTTAAGTGTCTGCCTTTGGCTCAGGTCATGATCCCAGATCCTGAGATAAATCCCAGGGCCCTGAATTTGAGCCCATTGTTGGGTTCCCTGCTCAGCTGCTCCCTCTCTTCCCTGCTTATGCTCTCTCCTGCTATCTCTCTCTGTCTCTCAAATAAATAAATAAAAATCTTAAAATAAATAAATAAGCCCATGTAAGAAAAGTCGGGGAATTGGGTCATGCACAGAGAAGCAGAAGTAGCTTATGAAACGTTCTCATTTTGTTAAGCGTTGATGATACCCTCTTGCCAGACTAGGGTCCGACATTTCCAGGAAGGCTAGGCAAATAGCCATAACTGCTCATTCTCTTCCATTCAAATAGTCATGACTCTTCTCTTGGGTCAGGTCAACAGGCAAGTGTTCAGTTGCCCACCAGAATGATTTTATGTTGTTTAGAACTGTGTTTTTCAAACTGTAGGTCATGAGCCATTACATGAGTCTTGAAAGTAGTTGAATAGGCTCCAACCAACATTTTTTAAAAAGGAACCAAGCAGGGCAGAACACAGAAAACATCAGAGTATACTGTTTATAGTGAGGGGTAAATAATGTTTTGTGAACTCTGTTTTTAGTCTTTATGTGTATGCACTAGGTTGTAACATAAATTTTGTTTTATTTTGTTTCTTGTGGGGGTCTTGGGGGATCATGGTGAAAAAATATTTGAAAATTACTGGTTTACAACTCCCAATTTTCAGATATTCTTTTAAAAAACAATTTTATTGGAGGGATGCCTGGGTGGCTCAGTGGGTTAAGGCCTCTGCCTTCGGCTCAGGTCATGATCCCAGGGTCCTGGGAAAGCCCCACGTCGGGCTTTCTGCTCTGCAGAAAGCCTGCTTCCTCCTCTCTCTCTCTGCCTGCCTTTCTGCCTACTTGTGATATCTGTCTGTCAAATAAATAAATAAAATTTAAAACAAAACAATTTTATTGGAAATTGGAATTTCCAATTTTTATTAGAAATTGGAATTTCCAAATTTTATTGGAAATTTTATGGAAAATATCCATAAAAGTAATGGCAATAATAAAACAGACCCTGTTGTATCCTCACCTAGTTTCCAAATTATCTTTCATAGATAGTACTATCCATTCATTTACTTCAGTAATTTATTTTTATTTCTTTGTTCCACCTTACCAAATGCAGAGATTTCAGGCAGAATTGAAGTCATCCTTCCTGGTAAATGAAGTTGTGAATATTTCAGTTCGATGGACAACTTTATGGGAGGCCTCAGGAAACCCCTGGGAAAAACAAGTTTGGAAGGAGAACTGAGGCATACCTCACAAATTCTGCTTGCACTAGCACTGTGCCTTTTCTGGAGGAGGCAGTCGTGTCATCTGGTTTAGTTCAAAGTTCCCTTCCCCATTCCCTTTTTATCTCACCCACCTTTAGAGAACATGGAAGGGTAGAGCTGGGTGGAACCCAAGAACTCCTAGTCCAAACCTTTGTTTCACAGATGAAGGAACTAAACTCTAGGGGTGAGGACTAAGGTACCCAAGAGAGCCTCTCTTTTCTTGCTGTCTGTCACATCCCCTGCAGGAACCAGGCATCGGGGTCATAGACAGAAACCAGGATACAAGGAAGTCAAGGATTTCACTCAGAGCCTTGGACAATGTCATTAGTAAATGAGGAATAAACACGAAGACCCCTCCTTCCCTCTTAGTACTTTACTTCTTAGGATTGGACCAAGAAAGTCAATGTTTAGGTGGAGTGTATGAGTGTGGCGGGAGGGATAGACCAGGAGGGAGGAATCACTTATTTCCCTCATGGTCTTGTCCCTCTCTCCAAGGCCACTCCAAGCAGACAGATGTAGCCCTGCTGCATTATCAACGTCCTCCACACTTCAGCCGGCTTTTCCTGTTCCACCAGACCACAGCACTCAGCAGGTTCCCAAGAATGGCTCTAGGTGGTTTCTGACTTTATGTACAGGACTTAGCCTTCCCTTCCCAAACTCCAGTTTCAAGTGCAGTATGGAATTTGAACTAGGGGCAGAGCTCCTATGGAGAAAAAAACTAAAGTGAATTAAGTGAAGACCTTATAACGTAGGAGAAAGCCTACATTTTTGCCCCTGTATAAGAAGACAATTCCTATAAGGCTGAAGACTGGTGAAGTGTCTATATAGAGCACATACTTAGTAATCAGTAACCATTTTAAACCTTCTGCCTTAAGTTTTCAATTACTCCTACTTTTCACTCCAACTCCTCTTTGTCCTTTGTGACCTGACCCCAACTTCAAAAAGAGAAGATAAGCCAGAGACTGAAACTCCCTCAATTTCCTACAGCAAACGTGCACATTTAAGTCTCTCCATTAGAAACCGCTCTGCTTCAACCCAATATTCCATTGGAGTTACTGTTCTCTTTCTCTTTTCCATAGCCAGACCCCTCAGAAGGACTGTCTCCTTTTCCTTAGGGCCCATTCACTTCTCAACCCACTCCAATCTGTCACCCCACTGAGAGAGCTCTTGTGAAGGTCTCTGATGACCTCCATGGTGCCTTGTCCAGAGAGCCTTTTTCAATCCTCATCACAACTGTTGACTGCCTCTTGTAGAAATACCTTATTTCCTGACTCTACTCTTGATTTTCCTCCAACTCACAGCTCTTCTGTATACTTTGCAGGTTCACCTTCCACCTACCAGCTATAGCAGAAGTTGTTAGGGCAATGACTTGGGCCATCTCCCCATGCCACAGTGTCTCCCTAAGTTACTTTACCCATGTCCCCAGAGATCGATTCCCACCTTTACGTTTCAAACATTTATATTCAATTACCTCCTTGAATCTCTAGCTGGTGCTCAGAGGCACTTGAAATTCAACTTGTCCAAAAGCAAACTCAAAATCTTCATCTCCAAATGTGGTCTTATTCTCACGTCTCTGAAAGCCATGCAGGGATGCCAGAGACTCATCTTTGCACTTCATTCTGCCTCACTTCTCATGGCCAATCTATCAGCCAGTCTTTTGAATGTTCTTCTAAAAAATCTCTTGATTCTGGTGGAATGAAATTCACCTTCTCCTCCTCCTTCTCCTCACAGTCGCAGTCTCAACCGACACTACAATAACTCCCACACATATCTTGCTCCCCCATCCTCTCTCTACACGGAATCAAGAGCAATCTTTTAGTACTGCAATTCTGATCAATCTCTCCCTACCAAATAAAACCTCTCAATGGCTCTGAGCTGCTTTAAAGGTGAAGACCAAGCTCTTCAAGTAGCCTGAAAGACCTAAATGGTGTGGCCCTCTCTTCTTGTCCAACCCCCTTCTTGTACTTCTTTCCCAACTGCAGCCCTACTGCCCTATATATGTCTACACCCACTGCCAGGGTTTTGCATATGGTGATCTCTTTATTTAGAATGCTACCTTCCTCCCCACTCCTGAACTCCCCCACCGCCCTCCTTGAATTTACCACAGTTATAACTTATGTCTTTATGAATAATTATTTGTTTAACATCTGCCTTCCCTTCTGACCACTAGTTCTGGGAGACAGGAAACCTGTCTGTTTCTGCTCATTGTATCATCTTCAACACTTAACATTAGGCTGCCATACAGGTGTTTAAAAATTTTTCAGATAAAAGAAATTTTTTTTCAGTACCAAATTCCTTTGTACTCCTCCTCAGCTCCCTTCTCTGGCTTTTGGGTTTCCTTGTTTTTTTTTTGTTTTTTTTTTTTTTCCATTCTCCTGAAACTGGTGCCTGTTCTTCTGACACACGATTCTGTGGTTTTTGTTTGTTTGTTTTATTTGTGAGCAAGGGAGGGTGCTGGGAAGGGCAGAGGGAAAAGGAGAGAAAGAATCTTAAGCAGGTGCCTTCCTCAGTACAGAGCCCTACATGGAGCTCCATCTCACAAATCTGAGATCATGACCTGAGCCTAAATCAAAAGCTGGATACTTAACTGACTGAACCATCCAGGCACCCCTGATTCTGTGATTTTTATACATTTCCCAAATATCCATATATCTGCTAAATATCCTTGTAGAAAATATGAGCCATGGTCTCCTGTAGTTTACATTTAAAAATTAAGCCATATTCTACTTACCACCCAGCGTCTAGCTTTTTTCACTCAACAAACATTTAGTTTTTGAGATCTATTTTCATTGATATAGATACAGATGAAGATCAATTTCATTCATTTTTATTACTAGATAGTATGCATCAAATGAATTAATCAGATTTTGATACTTCTATCATTGAATTTTGTGGTTTTAAAAATTTATTATCTTTTTGTTTGGTTTGGTTTCCTTGTCTTCCTTTACTGACAAATATAGCCTGAATGTTTGTGTCCTCCCAGAATTCATATGTTAAAGCCCTAATCCCCAGTGTAATGGTATTTGGGGGTAAGGTCTTTAGGGGTAGTGAGATTTAGATGAGGTCATGAGGATAGGGTCCTCATGATGTGATTAGTGCTTTTATAAGAAGAGACGCTGAGAGCCTGCTTTCTCTCTCCTACATCTGAGGCGTTAGCAAGTAGGTGGTCATCTGTAATCCAGAAAGAGAGCCCTTACTAGGAACTGTATAGGCCAGCAGTTTGATCTTGGACTTCCAAGAACCTAGAGAAAATAAATTTTTGTTGTTAAAGCATCCAGTTATGGTATTTTGTGATGGCAGCCTGAGCAGACTAAGATAATGAGTTCTAGTGAATTGCTGTTTTCTCTACTAATCTGGAAGTTTTAGATTCCATTTCTATTCATTTGTGTTTCTCTTAAGCATTTAATATACATTTAACTCATTTCTCTTAAGCATTTAATATACGTTTAACTCATTTAACTCATACACCTGTATGGCAGCCTAATGTTAAGTGTTGAAGATGATACAATGAGCAGAAACAGACAGGTTTCCTGTCTCCCAGAACTAGTGGTCAGAAGGGAAGGCAGATGTTAATCAAAAGTTATATTCTATTCCTTCTTGTTAGGGTTGGTTTTTTTATTTGTTTTTGTCACGACTTTGCCCACAGTAAGTATTTACAGTATATACTTACTTTTAAAAACAAGATTGCCTTTTTCCATAATTTTTTTTTCTCATATTGCATTTCTTTCTTGATTGATAGTTCTCCATAATTCTTTTAGTGACGGCCTATAAAGAGGAAACCCTTTCATTCTTTGTCTCAAAAACATATTTTGCTCTCACTTTCTAATATATTTGAGTATATAGGCATAGAAAAATCACTGCACAGCAGTGTTTATATCTGGATGGAGAAACAACTGGTAGTTTCCTTCAGCTACTTGCGTGCTCTAATTCTTCTAAGCTGAATATTACTTGGATAATTTCTCAAAAGTTAAAAAGTACCCAATGAAACACAGTAAAACATGAAGCACTTTGACCACCAGCTCATCAAACCAGTGCCAGATTTCATGTATTCTGATCATGTTTCTGCAAGATTTTCTTCAGGAGAAAGAACCACGAAGGTGATACCGTTGCCATGGTACCATGTAAGTAGTTCCCTTAGATATCAAAATGGAAGAGTCACGTCACTCTAGGCTCAGGTTTCACTTACTCAGGGCTGCATTTATTTGCACAACTTCAATGCAAATGGGTCTTTAATCCTGCTTTCTACGTGATATTAGAAATTCTCCTCAGTGACGGAATGGAACGTCTGCCTTCATGTGAGCCTTGAGGCTGAAGTGTGGAAGAATCATAGCCAGCACCCACTGTACTTGGGAAGTGTGGCTATAGCCCCTCTCGGCTTCCAAAGCAGATTTTTTTTTATGCAAATGATGCTCCAGTTGGCGTTGAGAGCCGCATCTGTGCCTGGGATGGAAATCCAGAGCGCAATCCTGGTCCCTTTCAGAGTCACCAGATCTCAAAGAACCACAGTGAAAATTAGATTTCTAGAGAGAGATCACAGCCAGTGACACTGAGCTAACTGAGCTAACATCATTTTTCCAGCTGCCTGAGGATCTGGTCAGCTGGAGAAATCTGAATTCTGTTCACACAGAATTTCAGTTAGTCAATTAGTCCACGCTGCTATTTTATTTTTAGCAGATTATGTTTAGATTCTTGTTTTCTCTTGGGTTTAGGTTTAAAAAAAATTTTTTTTTTCCCCCTGGCTCTTATCATACTGCATCCTGCAGGTTATGTGGGCTCCAAATCAGCTTCTTGTCTTTGTAGTCAGTAGATTTCTTTAAGAGAAAAAACAAAAACAAAACCAAAAAATAACCAATCCACCCCTGACATCAAAACTCATTTAGTAACATGCACCTGCAAAGTGGCCATGAAAAAGTTAACAGAATGCAGACATTTTACCTTGAATCCAGTATACATGCATTGTTTTTGGGCTTTTCTTACTGGAGAATGCCAATGAATGCTTCAACATGAAAAATACAATTGTGGGACCTCCACAGAACAGATTGGGGAGCACACGCCTTTACTCTTGTGCTCTTCTGAGATCTCACTGATAGGATAGTAAAGGGATTTTTAAGAAGACATAATCTATAAAGATAAAGAGAACTGAAAACTGGAAAGCAGATAGATAAGTGATAATCTATCTAAGCAATCAGCTGTAGAAAAAGCTGAGTACCAACTATTTTATTCAGCAGAAACTCATTTCCCCTCTCCACTTTGTAAAGGTTTAGGAACTAGGAGTGAAGAAAGGGTAACGATAGAGCTGAAACCAAGATGATTGCTTAAAAGTCCATTTAAGAAGAAATTTAAATTCTATTATCTCCTTCCCCACTCCAAACAGCCAAGTAACTGCCTTTCCTCCATGCTGGTGGAAAACTGGATGCTTAATCTCTGGAGAGGGTCTCTGGGGTCGGGGAACTTAGTCAGAGCTGACCATGGGGAGACAATATTGCCAAGGGAATGATGACACATCATCATTTGCGCTCTGACTGTTAAAACCGCCAGCTCACTACTGTCCCTGGCCCCCAGAATGCTAGAAGCCAGGTCTAAAACCCAGGAAGGATACTTAGTGGAAGAATCTGACCAGCCCCAAAGAAAGAAAACAAAAACAAAAACAGAAACAAAAAACCAAATCAGAGGTTTTTAACTAAATGATCTGAGGAGATACCCAGGATTTCTCAGCCAAGATTACTCACATTTTGGGGAGGATAAGTCTTTGCTGTGGGGGGCTCTCCTGGGCATGTAGGGTATATAGCTGTCACCTGGGATCCGCCCACCAGATGCCTGTAACCCTGTTCTATCCTGGGACCCACAGTCAGCAGCCCCACTACTACACTTAGAGTTTCCAGTCCATTTCATTGTGCTTCATTCACTCTTAACCATGAGCTGACCACTACAAGTCAGAAGATACAAGAGGAGAAACATGGAGACAAAAAACAAACTTTAAAAGAAGTTAAGAAGATGGGCCCCTGGGTGTCTCAGTCATTAGGCGTCTGCCTTTGGCTTGGGTCATGACCCCAGTCCTGGGATGGAGCCCTGGGTCAGGCTCCCTGCTAGGTGGGAAGCCTGCTTCACCCTCTCCCACTCCCCCTGTTTGTGTTTCCTCTCTTGCTGTGTCTCTCTCTGTCAAATAAATAAATAAAATCTTTTTAAAAAGATTTTATTTATTTATTTGAGAGAGATCACAAGTAGGCAGAGAGGCAGGCAGGGAGAGAGAGGAGAAAGCAGGCTCCCAATGTGGGGCCCAATCCCAGGACCCTGGGATCATGACCCGAGCCTAAGGCAGAAGTTTTAACCCACTGAGCCACCCAGGCTCCCCAAATAAATAAAATCTTTAAAAAAAAAAAAAAAAAAAGAAGGTAAGAGAAATTAGACCACAGAGGGAAAAGAAAACCTCAAAAATTATAGTTATTATCCTGAGAGTGGAGGAGAGAGAAAGATACAAGACAGTGCAAAAAAACTTCTTGCAAATTAAAATTATGATTATAGAAATTTTAAAAATAAAATAAAAGGAATACAAGAAAAAGTTGAGGAAATCTCCCAGAAAGCAAAACAAAGAGAATTAAAGAGGAAGATCAAAGGTAGATGACAGGTCCAGAAGAACCAATATCCAATAAATTCTAACAGAAGAGAACAGAAAAAAATAGAGGTGAAGGTCAGAATGAAATCATCAACAAAATAATCTAAGAACCTTTCCCACAACTGAGATGCATGAGCTCGTAAATTGAAAGGGTCTTCTGAATATCTAGCACAGTAGATGAAGAAAAGATGGACGTTAAGGTGAATGACTGTGAAACTTGAGAACATTAAGATCAAAGAGAATATCTGGAAAAGTCCTCTAAAGAAAAAGTTGCACACAAGAATGCAAGAATGAGAATGTCTTTGAACTTCAGATATAATACTGGAAGCTGTAAGACCACAGAGAGATGCCTATACATTCTGAAGGAAATGACCATGCAACAGGAGATTGAAGTCAATTACAGATGTCAGAGGTCTCCAACATTTTCTTCCCCAGGGCTCTTTCTCAGAAAACTAATAGTCTCCTACAAAAGAAGAAAACAAGGGCAAACCTTTGCACACAGGAAAGAGGGGATTGGAATTCCCAGGATGATGGTGAAGGTACTTCCTAGTACATCAATTGTTCACTTCTCTAATCAGTCCAGATTGGAGAAGTCAAAAGTTCTGGAAGAAATTTCTCCAAGAAAATGTAATTGACAGAACATGGTGTATTCAAGTATTTTGACAGGTAACTGGGACAGAGAATTTGGGGCTGAAGAAATGATAAGACCCTGGAAAAATAAGCCAACCAAACAAAAATGATCAGACCAGGGAGAATGAAATTTTGCACCAAAAAAGGAGAAATTATGGAACTCTGCAAGACTAAGTTGGGAATGGTAGTTACACAATACATTGTAAACTCTATCTGCTCAACAAAATTATAATATAGTTATATCAGGAAGATGGTAGAACAAGAATACTGAATCCTCTTCTTCCATTAAAGGAGGTTAGATTGTGCCTAATACTTGATCAGTCTTTGTGTAGATTGGCACAGATGTTATTTCATAGATACATGTATATTTTGATTTCATGGTTTCATCCAGTTGGACCAAAACGTATTGGCTAAAGCATTAGATTTGTATGGGGCATCTGGATGACTCAGTTGGTTAAATATCTGCCTTTAGTTCAGGTCATGATCCTGGGGTCCTAAGATTGAGCCCCACATTGGGTTCCAGCCCCGTATTGGGCTCCCTATTCAATAAGGAGTCTGCTTCTCCCTCACCCTCTGCCCCTCCCCACCCTACTCGTGCTCTCTGTCTAAAATAAATAAAATTAAATTAAAAAAACCATTAGACTTGTGTGCAGTTCTTGGCTTAGCCATTTCCTACTTGAATGAGTTCAGTGGGTCATTTTAACATCTCTAAGCTTCTAAAATGAAAGATAGTATTCAATGAACAAACAATGATTGAGCAATTCCCATAAGTTCTGGGGTAGGAAGATGAAATACACAAACCTTGACTAGGAATCCAAGGAGGGAGGCAGACAAGGAAGCTGAAAGGATATGTGCAGAGTGCTGAGGAAGCACAAAGGGGGGAAGTACAGGCTGACATTTATTAAGCACTCACTGTGTGCCATGGAATCCTCCCAGCGACCCACTGATCCTACTATCAATTTTTCAGTGAAGGATATCAACACTCAGAAAGCCTAAATAATTGAACCCAAGTGGTACAACTAGAAACCAGCTACAGAGCAGGATTTAAGCCCCAAACTTTCATGCTATCATGTCATTCTCTCTTTAGAAACATGTGCCCCCTAAAAGACACACAAATGCTTAACATACTCACGAAAAAATGATCAACATCATTCATCATCAGGGAAATACAAATCAAAGCCACCGTGAGATATTACCTCACCCCTGTCAGAACTGCTAGAACTAACAACTCAGGAAACAACAGATGTTGGTGAGGATGCAGAGAAAGGGGAACACTTGTACACCATTGGGGGGAATGCAAGCTGGTGCAGCCACTATGGAAAACAGTATAGAGGTCTCTCAAAAAGTTAAAAATAGAGCTACCCTATGACCCAGCAATTGCACTACTGGGTATTTATCCAAAATACACAAAAGTGCTAATTCAAAGGGGTACATGCACCCCAATGTTTATAGCAGCAGCATCAACAATAGCCTAATTATGGAAAGAGCCCAAATGTCCATCCACTAATGAATGGATAAAGAAAATGTGGTATATATATGCATGTGTATACACACAAAATATAACTTTATATATATGTATATATATATATACATATATATAAAGTGATTTTATATATATGGAATATATATATATGTGTGTATATATATATATATATATATATAGTGGCATACACACACATAATATAGGAATATTACTCACCTATGAAAAAGAATGAAATCTTGCCATTTGCAACAATGTGGATGGAACTAGAGTGTATTAAGCTAAGCAAAATAGATCAGTCAGATTAAGATAAATATCATATGATTTCACTCATGTGTGGAATTTAAGAGACAAAACAGATGAATATACGGGAGGGGAAAGAAAAATAAAATAACACAAAGAGTGGGCAAACCATAAGAAACTCTTAGCTACAGGAAATAAACTGAAGGTTACCAGGGAGGAGGTGGGTGGAGGAGGGGGCATAATTGGGTGATGAGCATCAAGGAGGGCACTTGTGATGAACACTAGGTATTATATATAAGTGACAAATCCCTAAATTCTACTCCTGTAATGAATACTACACCGTATGTTAACTAAGTTGAATTTGAAAGGAAAGAAAGAAAGACAGAGGAAAGAAAGAAATTCTCCCTAAGGGACACAAAGCCTAGACAAGAAAAATGTTAAGATCAGAAAGGATTCCTGAGAAGGTGGTTGTCTGAGGAGAGAACTGATGGATTCTGCTGGCCATGGAAAAACCTGCATGCTAAGCCTCTATCTCTTGGACCAGTTTTCTATGGCTGCTCTATTTATGAAGCATTTAAGTACTAAGTATTTACTTTTCTTAGTAAATATTCGAGTGCCTATTACATTCCAGATATTGTGCTCAGTGCTGAAGGATATAAAGGTAAAAGCAAAACAAATAAAAAATAAAACAGCTCCTGCTCTGGATAAGCTTAGGGTCTATTGGTGAGGACGATAACTATTCAGCATGGAAAATGATATGCTGGGAGCACCTAACGAAATTGTGCAGGGGATATGGTGGGGAAGGAGAGGGTCTTCCCAGAGGGCATAGCTGGACTGAGTCTGGAGGAACAAGCAGGAGTCAGGAGAAGGCAGCAGAGCGAGGCCACCCATGTGGGCCATCACAGTGACCTATGGGTGCACAGAGCATTTCAGGAACTCACCTACTGCTCATTGTATTTATTCTGGGGCTGCCAAAAAGGTTTGTGAATATCTTCAGTGATAGCAAACCCATTCTTTGAAGGGGAATTTGATTTTGTAAAAAACCAAAAGTTACTGGATATTTATGGATAACACAAGGAAACCTTCCAACTTGTATGCTGGAGAAGCAGAAGGAACCCAAATCCCAGCTCACAGTTGCCAAGAAACTCTACACGATGCAGGTGCAAATCATTTCCCCCCCTCTCTTAAATTCAGATTCATTAAAATATGTATTTTCAGAAGCCTCTAATGAAAATAAATTGAGTAATCAGGCTGGCTCATACAGCTTATAGTAAAAAACGAGGTGTGATTTTTTTCAAGTAATGAGAATCTTTTTACATGCTAACAAGGGGTTCTGGAGACAATTCTAAAAGAGGATTCTCAGAAATAGTTTGAGTTATGGCACCAAATTTGGAGTATATTTATATTCTCCTAGGAAAACAACTTTCATCTGTGTTCCATTCCCCAGGATTTGTTTATCAACAGCAGTGTTGATCTCCTTAGTTTCATTTGATAATGGTGCCATCTTTAAACAATATTATTCAAGGGGCGCCTGGGTGGCTCAGTGGGTAGGGCCTTTGCCTTTAGCCCGGGTGGTGGTCTCGGGGTCCTGGGATCAAGCCCCGCATCAGGCTCTCTGCTCAGCTGGGAGCCTGCTTTCTCCTCTCTCTCTCTGCCTGTCTCTCTGCCTGCTTGTGATCTCTGTCTCTCAAATCAATCAATAAATAAAATCTTTAAAAAAAAAATATCATTCAAAAGAAATGAGCAAAATCACAGGAAATTTCCAAATACTAATGTCCTCTTCCTCTTTCAAAGAGCCCTAACATCCACCTGAGCTTTTTTCTGGTCTTTGCTGAACTGTAGGACTGAGGCAAAACAGAAGCTTCTAGGGGGAAAAAAAAAAAAAAAAAAAAAAAAAAGCTGCACAGGAACCCTGTCCTCCTTAATTGGGAGGCCCACTCTTCCTATTTCTTTGAAATTGCGCAGTGCCAAGGGGCTGCATTCCACAATTTGTTTACTGTGCTCAGAGACTAACGTGTTTGAAAGAGGCATCACAATTAGTAATGCCCTTAAGATTCTACTAATCATGGAGGTATTTATGCTGACCATTACAATCAGGGCCTATTTATTTCCTACATAATTAAAGAAGAGTATGAATTCAAGATGGTTCCTGAGAAGTCATCTAGCTCATTAACCTGAGAACAGACATGGTTCAATACCAGAGCTGTTTCCCTGGTGTAGCCCCATAGTCCCTGAGGGAAGGCAAGTGTGGGAGTGGGTGTGACTTGAGTTAACCCTTCACCAGTGGTTTGTCATCCCGTTTCTGGGCACCTGCTTTTTTGTACCCGCCCCAATCTATTCTCTCTCTAATACACATGCACTGAGCTCTAGGAAACAAATCTAGGGTTGCCTGGGTGGCTCAGCCGGTTAAGGGGCTGCCTTCGGCTCAGGTCCTGATCTCAGGATCCTAGAACAGAGATTCACATGGGGCCCCCTGCTCGGCGGAGAGCCTGCTTCCCCCCTTCCCTCTGCCTGCTGCTCTATCTACTTGTGCTCTCTCTCTCTCTGTCAAATAAATAGATAAAATCTTAAAAAAAAAAAAAAAAACAAAAATAACCCTAATCATGTCACTAGCCTCTTCTCGAGCTCTTGAAAGTAGCACTTTACACTTAGGAAAAATACCAATATCTTTACCCTAGCCTATAAGGCTCTGTTTGATGAGACCCCTGCCTCCTTCCCCAGCCTGTTGCGAGCCTCCTCTGCGTCTCACTCTATGAACCAACCATCGACGCTTCACAGTTCTTTGAATGTGCTACTCTCTCCTACTCCAGGGTCTGTGGACTACGTTTCCTGAGCTTAGAATCATCCTTTCCACCCCTCTCACCTGGTTTACAATTACTCTTCCTTTGGATCTCAGCTGAAGAATGCCTTTCGTCCCCCAACCCTTACCCACAAGGCTGGGCAGCCCCTCCCTGCCCTATCATATATTCAGGGCTGAATATTTCAAGAGCTATCCATTGGTAGCACTTATCACAGTTTTAAAATTATACCTGACAGGAGTGACTGGGTGGCTCAGTTGTTCAGCGTCTACTTTCAGCTCGGGTCATGATACCAGGGTCCCTGCTCAGTGGGAGGCCTGCTTCTCCCTCTCCCCCTCCCCCTGCTTCTGTTCCCTCTCTCGCTGTGTCTCTCTCTGTCAAAAAATAAATAAATAAAATCTTTAAAGTCACGCATGACAATTGGTTCATTTGTATATATCTCTCCTATTAGATTTTAAACTCCATGAGGTCAGGGACTATATCATTTTACTCACTACCGTATCCCCCTGGCACGTACTAGGCAGTGAGTAAATCTTCACTGAACAAACATGAATGTGAGTGCCAAGAATCTATATGTGCAAAGATCAGCTATTAATGGGTTGGTGGAATTTGGTTGCAACAATGTACATATGTTTATATCTATTTATTGATTTTTTTAATGTTTACTCTAGTGACGTGAAAGAGGAGGAGAGAATGTAACTAGTTGATAGAGTGAACAATGTCCTATTTCTCTGTCCATTCTTCATTCATTTCTGTTCCTTCAGATCTCGCAAAATGGAAAAACTTCCTTTTTATTGAAACAACTGGTGTTATATAATTTCCTTAGAGGGAAAACCATTTTGGTTTTGGTTGCTGCAACAACACAAAAGACTGTGATTAAAAATTTAGGCTAAGAAATGAGTCCCTTTTCCCCAACACTTCCCTACTCCACCAAACAGTGGCAGAAAAATACAGCCCAGGCACAAGGCTTTCTCACCATCTGACCTTTGCAGAGAAACTTGAGAAAACAGCAACTAATTCAGCTCTTTGGTGATCTTAGGTGATCTCGCTTGTATACCAATTATCACAACTTGGTTATTAACTTGAATTACATGACTTTTTTTTAAAAATTTTATTTATTTATTTGACAGAGAACACAAGCAGGCAGAGAGGCAGGCAGAAAGAGAGAGAGAGAGAGAAGCAGGCTCTGCACTGAGCAGAGAGCCCGATGCGGGGCTCGATCCCAGGACCCCAGGACCATGACCAGGGCCGAAGGCAGAGGCTTTAACCCGCTGAGCCACCCAGGCGCCCCACATGACATTTTTTTAAAAGATTTTATTTATTTATTTTAGAGAGAGAGAAAGAGATATTACACATGAAAGCATGGAGAGGGGCAGAGGGAAAGGAAGAGAGAGAGAATCCTAAGCAAACTCTGAGCTAACTGTGAACCCAAATCAGGACTCCATCTCACAACCCTGAGACCATGACCTGAGTTGAAACTGAGGGTCGGACACTTAACCGGATGAGCCACCCAGATACCCCTATAATAGTACATTTTTGAAATGGAGACTACTAACAAGTATCCGACCCGGGGAAGTCTATGCTTTTGACTGAAATATCTATATTATATCTATATTATAGATAATGGGCAGCAGAATTGAAATTTTATTATAAACAACAACGTATTTGATGTACGCTCTTACCTTAAAGGAAGTCCGTCCCACCTCTGCGTGAAATAGAAAAGAGTAACTTAATTATTGACATCATGAAAGAAACAGTGATGCTAGAGAACAAAACACATGGGCTGTTGTTCTTCTTGTGCTGCAAATGGAAGATGTAATCGGATGCAATCATTTCATTAATACACACATGGCCCTGTGCTGGAAATATGAGGAGCAGATGGCCAGGAGCGGACTGAGATGAAATGAGATGGGTGTTTGCAGTTTAGCAACTAACTACTTAGCCTGTGTGGATTATACTAAGTACTTACAGAACCACAGGAACACATTTTCAGAATGAAATTCTGGCATTATGTCCAGAAGCACCATTCCCAGCATGAGGAGAAAGCCTGCTTTTTTGGGCTCCCACAGGGCTGTTGTGCCTAAGAAATTGGTGGTGGGCATTACTGCACTAGTGCTCAAACCTGACTCCATACTGGAGTCACCTGTAGAGTTTAAAAAAAAAAAAAAATCAAGGCATTGGGCTCACCTCCAGAAATGCTGCTTTAATTGGTCTGTGTGCCACAACCTAAGCATCGGGATTTTCCGAAGCTCTCCAGGTGACCCTAACACACAGTAAAGTTTAAGAACCATTGTGTTCATGTAATTCCTGTATTTCCACAAGTTGGACCACTCTACAGATCAATAAAAGAAGCAAGTACTTGTGTGGTGTGATTTGAGGAGGCTCGGAACATCGCTTACCCCCAAATAGCTATTCTCTTCTTCAATACGATGTTTGGAAAACTACCCAGAAATGTTTATTTCTTTGAATGAAGGCTTTACAAGTTAAATGAGGATAATTCCTCTGAGAAGGATAATACATTAAGTGGTTATCAGTTATTAACACCCTGGTATGCTTGTTTATCGGATTACTTTCCATTTACGGTGGTGACGTGAGGGGTGGGGAGTGGGTAAATCACGCAATGGGAAGCTCAAAGGTCACCAGCTTGAGGACTCAAGGGGAGTTCCAGGGATGAGAGATAGGACCAAAGGAAGTCTATAGTCAGGTGGAATGATGATTTTACAACAAAAAGAAAACTTCAGTGTGGGATTTTGGAGACCAGCGAAGATTGTGAGCCAGATCAAACGGGCACGTTGGGAGTCTGTGGTTTTGGGAAATCCTTGGCTGACTATCAAAACACCACAGTGAGGAACCTGCGGCTAGTAGTGAGTGAGTGATGGCTTCTTTCCAGTCTCACCCCAGGTCCAGAAACAAGAGGCTTTCCATACCAGACTCGGATTTGGTGCCCCAAAGTGATCAGAAGGCAGCTAAGTAGACAAGAGCTAGAAAATCACAAAAGCCTCTGGGCTGTGTAATCCCTGAGCCCCCAGAATCTTGGCAAAAACAGAAATTGGCTGACTTCAGAGGGTCAGGATACCAGGCGACCAGGAGAATCGAAGAATGATTACGAAAGCAAGAAATAACCTTGAAAATAAGCGCCAGCTCTTAAAGAAGATCCCTTTTGGGATAAATAGCAATTCCACACAATTTTCTTGACTACAGATATGAAGCATCAGGATGAGTCCAACTTTGAACAGCAGCACACTGATATGGAAGGCATGCAGGAGAGAAGCATGTGGAAACCTGCCTCTGTTCTCCAGCTTAACAAATCTGCTAGGGGCAGGTTCTACCCATGTGCATTTCCCTTACAATTTCTTCATCTCTTTTATACAGTCTGGAAGTGCACTCAGCTGGAAGCCCAGCTATATCCTGCTTGGCAGGGACGCTGGCTGGACAGAGACAATGAGAGTGTGAAGAGGCGGGTGCCCAGACCCCAGGCAGGCTCTTCTGCACTGTAGCTGAGTGACTTTTGAATAGTGTTGACTTAAAAGAACTCTCTTCCTGCAGGTTTAATAAGCCCCCCTGGGAAGCTCCTGATGTGAATGGGAATCACGACTTGACATAGACGTGAAAGATGATGTGTCAGCAGGGCCGATTCGATTCTAAATGGAGTGTTAATTTATTTGCTGTGATTTCACGCATCTGCTCTGGCCACGATGTCATATTACGTTAATCCCTGAGATATTACTCCACATAGGTATATTCTCTACATACAAGGTGGGTGAGGAATGGGGGAATTTGTACATGTGATTTTCTTAAAAGGGACATATACCCTTTTATTCAAAGGACTAACACACAGAAGATGGTTTATTTCCCCACTATCTGGTTACATGGTCTCCTGAGGCTAAGACACGGCTTCGTGTTTGAGACCATGAGATTGAGGAACAGTTTTGACAGTAACAGGCTCTGGGAAGTCGTAAGCCACAGCAAGCCACCATATGCAGAGCTACTTAAAACTGTGGTTTGGGGCACCTGGGTGGCTCAGTTGGTTAAGCGACAGGATCAGGTCATGATCCTGGAGTCCCGGGACTGAGTCCCACATCTGGCTCCCTGCTCAGCAGGGAGTCTGCTCCTCCTGATGACCTTTCTCCACTCATTCTCTCTCTCTCCCTCTCACATAAATAAATAAAATCTTTAAAAACAATTTTTTTAAAATCTTAAAATAAATAAATAAATAAAATCTTTAAAAAATTTATTTATTTAAATAAACAAAATCTTTAAAAAATAAATAAAATCTTTTTAAAAAAGTGGTTTGGACAACTTTACTCCTACAGGAACTATTACTCTGTAAATTTTGTCTGGACAGCAAAAACAGAAGTGCTTCCCTAAACATCTGGGCTGGGGCTTACATATGGGTAAGGGAGCACAGAAGAAAAAAGAGAGAGAGAGAGAGAGAAATCACTTTGCAGCAAAGATTTGTAGATTTCATTGGCCACTTAGGTTCTTTAAAGTCTCACAAGACAGGTTGGGTTTGCTCCCTCAGAAGACAATTTGACAGTTTCATTAGGAAACAGATGTATGTAGACCACTGGGGGAGATAAAGCTCAGTTAATCCTAGCTGTTTGTGAATGAAATGTGGAGGACTTTAACACAGAAACCAATCCCAAACTGAACGCAGTCCCTTCCAAGACAAACAAATCCCAAAGGCTACAGATACTGGCGCTGCCCAGGATCTATGCATTCAGGGCTGTGGTCAGTCTCCTGGGCTGCCTTGCCTCTCTGATAGGGCAGCAAGTTTTGCAAGCTCCGCATCATTCTCTGGGTTAGTGAAGTAGGTGTTGGGACCACAATGAGTGAAAGCAGCCCCAAGTGAGAACAGGGGGCTGGTGGTTAGCAAAACAGCTTTCTAATAGGGGGCTCAGGCTGCCCCAGATGTGTAGGGACTTTCCCTTGGCAAAAGGGAACATTTTCTCCTCTCAGTTTGAATGTAACTTAGGGTCACAGGGGAGTCAGGATCCACCTCTACTCGGGGAATGGGCAGCTTTCTTGGGTTGAGGGGAATAGAGAGCCAGAGAAGCCACCCTGCTCTTTCACATAAGTCTCCACAATGCTAAAGACAGTGGAAAGTACCATGACCTCTGTAAGGTATGCCTTCAGCTCCCCAAGAATTTACAGCTCAGTAAAGGAGAGGTCAGTGGGTTCACTTTCATTCTTACACCTTCAACAAAGTGCTGGGGAGTGGGGGTGCCTTTACCAAATGTTTGAACATGCAAAGCTAACAGGTTCATCTGGGAATCTGTGGTTAAGAAGAAAACGAAATTCTAAGCACATATAAGGATAAGAACAAATCCAGATACATCCATGTAGTAAATTGAATCATTGTCAGTAATTCTTCATTCTCTCCTCTTTTTAGAATATTCATACCCTTTGCTATGTGCCTTTATAGTTTTCTCCACTAGCTGCGGAGAATATTTTCCTGTTCTATTAATGGAAATTACTGTTTAGTGAGATATTGGCCTTTGCAAGGCCAACAATCCAGATATTACTTTCTTTTAGAGACTTATTGGTTGGCATGTCCCCATGATCCAAACCACTTTAATTCCCTTTTCCTTCTCCTAAGGTCATATCTTCCATCCTTTTAAGTTATTTGGTGTTCTTCTTTAGGACATTTAAATAGAACTTTTCTTTTTAGCTTTTCCCTTATTTATATAACTTTAGGTAATCCACCTAATCTGGGGGTCGATTTTAACATCTGTGAAACAAGGTGATGGGATTTTCTGATTTCTAGGACCATTTCTGCCCTAAATACTCACAGAAACAAAAGTTCTCAACTTTTTATTTTTATCAAAGTCATTGGTAACAATTAAATGAAAATACAGATACGTAAATCTCACTTCCATAGACTTTAATTTAACAGATCTGGGGTAGGACTCCAGTGCCTGTTTTTTTAATGCATTCCCCCCAAATGGTCTTTTGTACAACCAGGTTTATTCTATGAACTCCGTTGTTTTTCATCTAAAACCATGACTTTTGTAGAGGAAGAGGAGTTTTAAATAAAAGTTAAAGGAACAAACTTCCCAGTTGACTTAGTGGGGATCTTCGATCAGAGGGGAATTGAGACAGTAAGAATCAGAGGATGAGATAGCCCTCTGAGGAAATTCAGAAATGTCTGGCTCTACACAGAACCTCTCCATATTTAATGCAGCACTCTTGGGGCAAATTATTAATTGAACGTGTCATTGATCAGGTTCAAAAAAGGAAACACAATGTAGTAAGTAAAACAACCTATGAGTGATTTGAAAAAAAAAAATTAATAAAACAGCTCAGGGCACCTGAGTGGCTTGGTTGGTTGGGTGTCTGGCTCTTGATTTCAGCTCAGGTCATAATATCAAGGTCCTGGGATCAGCTTATGATGGGTGCCCTGATCAGCTGGGGGTCTGCTTGAGAGTTCTCTCTCTCTCCCTTTCCCTCCATTCCCTTCCACTCACATTCTCTCTCTCTCTCTCTCTCAAATAAATAGATGAGTATTAAAAAAAAAAACAACAGTTCATTGTTTTCAAGATGTGGTGGTGAGAAGGTTTTCATATAAAAACAGGCCACTAGATCTAACAGATGAGTATTTTAAAATACAGGTTCTACGTAGAGAACCTGTATGTGTGTTTATATGTGTGTTCACATGTTGAATCTATATGACATATTAAGCTCTATTTTAAAATAACCAACGAATGTCATAATTTGGGGCTTGAAAATTGCATTGTAACAACACTTAAAATGTATTTCGTGCATTCTATGGCCTTAGGAGCATCATCTACAAGGGTTTGGTAAAGCCACAAGTATAGAAATAATGATTTTGAGTTGTACAGCTTATTTTAGGACATTTGGAGACGCTAGAAAGATTTCCCTACAAGATTGTCTCATTTATTCACCCCTAAGATCCTTTACTCCAAAAGTGTTTGCCAAAGAAAAGAACATAGGGAGCCAGGGTCTAACGAAGCAGGAGGGAAGTCTGAGCAGGGGGATCGCCATTCCTTCTGGAAGTGAATTGGATAATAGAATATACATCCATCCTCATCTTTGTGTGTCTTCCCTGCCCAGCAGGAAAGAAGGAGCACCTGCCTTAGCCCCTATGTTCCGTTTATACCCTATACCCTATACCTATACCCTTCCCATTTTTAGTAGACTGTTTTACTTCTCTGCAGTGAAAAACTTCTTCCCTGGGGTAAAGGTGTCCGATCTAGGAGAAATCTCACTGATCCCTCTTGCACTGAATATTGAGCTATGCCTTGGAAGTTATTTTACACAAAAGTGCAGTGTGAGTGGACTCAAGCCCATGCCTGGTACCTTTCCTCCTAGCCCCGGGGCCACTTGCTACCCAAACACCTTGGTTGCTCTCGAACGGAAAGCTTAGCATGGTGTGATTTATGTAATACACTTATGTGCTATGATCCCTGTGGATAATGAAGCCTCCTAGAATGAGTTAGCAACCCTTGTACAAAGTTGTATTTTTAAAAGGGTGACAACCACTTACCCGGTGTGCTTTGGGTACATTTATATGAATCACTCCCAACTACTGTGTCTCGTAATACTGACCCTTGAGCTAATTAACAGCCTGGTGTGATTGTTTCTATTTTGTAGCAACCAATTAAGCAGTTGCTCTGGATAGAACTGACAACAAAATGTAAATTTAAAGACAGAAACCAGGATCTGCTGGTTGAGAGGAGAAAGCCAAGACCAGATAAGCCAAGCAAAGATGGGGTGAGGTTGTCAGCGGTATTGTTTCTGGCAATGGAGTACCGGGCCTCCTAAATTCAGATTCAGACCAAGGTTAACCTGAGAAGTACCTCCATCAGCAAATAAATAAACACACAAATAAACAAATAAATGTTTTCTTTTAAAAATGTAGCAGAGCATCTGCGTTTGTTCGGAGGGAAGCCAGACCTTAAATCGTTGCCACCCAGTTGCCCACGCGAGGCACTTCCTAGGTAGAGACTTGTGCACAGACCCTTCCCCAGAAACAGCTTCAAACCTGCATTTAAGCTTTGGCCTACGTGGACTCTCCTCGAGCTTCCCTCACCCGATCATCGAGCATCCGACCCACGGAAGCACGGAACTGCAGGCTCACTCTTTCACACTCAGTAGTCTCCAAAGGAGATTTAAAGGTGTCCTGCGGTCGCTCCCACTCACCTTCCCCCAACCAGCATCTCCATTTAGAGAGGGAGTTCTGGTTGTCTCCCCGAAGACAAAGAGCAAAAAGGTGAGGGACGCACGTAGAGAGGCCACACGACCTACTCGCGCCCCTCCCCGCTCACCCACGCGTCTGCTCCCGGCTCCCCCCACCCCTGCAGGGGACTGGCGGTCAGGTGAGGTTACCTGTGCGCCTCGAGAAGCCCCGAGGGGCGCCGCGATCCTTCCTCCCGAAGTCGCCCCACTCCCCGCCGGGTCCCCAGGACTCTTGCCCCCCTCTGCCCGCGCGCGCGCGTCCCCTGCCCCTCGGGCTCCAGCGCGCAGCGACAGCCGCGCGCCGCGCTCGGCTCCCCTCCGCCGACCTGGCGTGACGCAGGCAGAGTCTACTTAAGGGAGGATTAGAGGCGGCGGCCGCGGATTCCCGAGCCCGTCAGCCAGCTCCGCGCGCTCCGCCCGGGCCTCGCAGGCGGCAGCCCAGGAGCGCCCGGTGCCTGCTGAAGTGCTAGGCGCGGGGGCTGGTGCCGGGACCCTTCGCTGGCCCCCAACCCCGGGGCTGAGACCTCTCTCGGGCGGGCGAGAGCTCGGGGACCTGCACTCTGCCACCCCCGCCCCGCCCCTCTCCCCGACATCCGCGGGCTCCAGACCTGATCCCGGGACGGCGCGGGAGGTTGGTGCCCGCTCTTCCCACCGCGCCAGCTGCCCCATCGATCCGGGATCGCTACGATTTCTTTCCTCATTTCCCTCTTTTAAGTGCAATAAAAGGGAGAGGGGATTCCTGGATTTTTTTTTTAAAGAAATTGTTTGCTTCTTTAATCGGGGGTCAAGCGCTCCCAGTCGGGAGGTGCGGCCCAGGGAGGGGCCAGGAGCGGGAACGTGCCCGGTGCTGCCCAGTCTTTGTCTGCTGCCTCCGGATGCACAGCGATGGGGGAATGGACCATCTTGGAGAGGCTGCTGGAAGCCGCGGTGCAGCAGCACTCCACTATGATCGGGAGGTAAGGGCGCTGAGCCGGTCGTCAGCGGGCCCCGTCGGGCTACCCCGGGAGTCCCTTGGCACGTCCAGACCGAGCCCCGACAGCCCCCAACCCATCCACTGCCCCCTTCCCATCCTCTTCCATCCGTGCGCCTGTGTCCCTGAGTAATTGTGCACCCCATGTCCAGTGATCCCCCTCCCCCAGCTGCCCCTGATCAGCTCTCCATCACTTCCCCCTGAAGCACCACCGGGGGGGTTGATTCTTCTCTCATTAGGAAAGGAGTTGTCGGCTCAGTCGTGGTACCCCCACTCTCCGGAGTCAGAGCCAATCTCCATCCGGTTCCCTAAATAGAATCTACAAGGAAGGCAAGATTGTGTTTGGACAGAGAAGGGCAAATAGGGAGATGGATTTTTTCTTCAGAGCAGATGTATGTTTCCCCCCAAAATATTTCTTAAGCTAAACTGATTTGTCTGTTAAACTTAAGGTCTCAGAAAACCACACTCCCAATTGATACTTTTATGTCTTCCCATATATAATATATGTACTCATATGTATATACACTATATATATGTGTGTATATATATATGTATATATGTGGATAGTTATTCATAGCTGTTCATATAAAGCATTAAGTTCAATATTTATACTGAGGGTAAACTAAATATCCACTTGGGATAGTTATATGCACACTCTGTGTATAGACTTTGAAACATGTACTCTCTGTTCAGATATTTCATGTGCATTTGCCATATCCAGAATGAAGGTGTGCCTTTTGCCTCTGTATGTTCCATGTATGCAGGTGAAATCTATCTGTTGCCATACACCACATCTAGTGTATGGAGGTATATACATTCTTGAGACCCTTGTATTATGAAGTGTTTCCAATCTACCGGCAACCAGCATTAAGGGAAGAGCCAAAAAAGATTTCCTAGATTCCCAGCTCAGTACCACACAGGGTTGGACAGCTCCCCAGTCAAAGGACTGGCAAACACCAGAGCAGGGAAAGGAGGAGCCGGGGTTTCTTAAGTCAGTGACTAGACCCTTGAGAACCTCTCTCCCTCCCTCTTCCCCTGCTCAGGATCCTGTTGACTGTGGTGGTGATCTTCCGGATCCTCATTGTGGCCATTGTGGGGGAGACGGTGTACGATGATGAGCAGACCATGTTTGTGTGCAACACCCTGCAGCCCGGCTGTAACCAGGCCTGCTATGACCGCGCCTTCCCTATCTCCCACATTCGTTACTGGGTCTTCCAGATCATAATGGTTTGTACCCCCAGTCTCTGCTTCATCACCTACTCTGTGCACCAGTCCGCTAAGCAGCGAGAACGCCGCTACTCTACTGTCTTCCTGGCCCTGGACAGGGAACCCCCTGAGTCCATGGGGGGTCCTGGAGGAACTGGGAGTGGAGCCAGTGGTGGTGGCAAACGAGAAGATAAGAAGTTGCAAAATGCCATTGTCAATGGGGTGCTGCAGAACACAGAGAACACCAGCAAGGAGATGGAGCCAGATTGTTTAGAGGTTAAGGAGCTGACCCCACACCCATCAGGGCTGCGCACCGCAGCGCGATCCAAGCTCCGAAGGCAGGAAGGCATCTCCCGCTTCTACATTATCCAAGTGGTGTTCAGAAATGCCCTGGAGATTGGGTTTCTGGTGGGCCAATACTTTCTCTATGGCTTCAGTGTCCCAGGGTTGTATGAGTGTGACCGCTACCCCTGCATTAAGGAAGTGGAATGTTATGTGTCCCGGCCTACCGAGAAGACTGTCTTTCTAGTGTTCATGTTTGCGGTGAGTGGCATCTGTGTTGTGCTCAACCTGGCTGAACTCAACCACTTGGGATGGCGCAAGATCAAGCTGGCTGTGCGAGGGGCCCAGGCCAAGAGGAAGTCAGTCTATGAGATCCGCAACAAGGACCTGCCCCGGGTCAGTGTTCCCAATTTTGGCAGGACTCAGTCCAGCGACTCTGCCTATGTGTAAAGGGGCAGTTTGGGGGAAGGCCTGGGGAATGAAAAGGAGCCCCGAGGCAGATGAGCGCTCAGAGAGTGACTGTACCTGCCTTCATTTACCACTGAGATGTAGGACAAAAATGGTTAAGAGAAGACCTTGCATCAATGGAAGAGGAGAGCAAGCAGAACATGACCACGCATCACACCGTCGGTTCCTACCGAAACCATGGGGTTAGAGTGATGAGATGAATGAGTAGGACTTCCTTGGGCCCTCTTTGTTTATGGCCCAGTCTGATCCTGACAACAGTGTACCTGAACAGCTACCAAGTAGGACCTAGCTCTGCTGAGCTCTATATCCTGGTAAATGGCATGAGACAAATATTTCATTGGTACAAAATGTGTGACCTGTCTCAACACATCTCTTCATCCTGGGATGCAGGACAAACATCCTTGAGGCATCTTCCATGTACCTCCCTTATTAGCATGCCCCTCTCCCTCAACCCAGGATAGCATGCCAGCTTTTTTTCTGAATCTGGCCTTACAGTATACCTAATATGGTTTATCTGCAAGCTAGAGAGAATTACAGGGAGTTGCTTTTTGGAGAATGGCCACGGCAGAGGTTTCCATTAAAGCCCCATCCGACTAGCCCTTAGTCATTATGAAAACCTTCGGAATGTCTCAGTATTTCCAATTTTCTAACTCAAACTGCACTGGTGCTGTTTATTAGGGGCAGGGTTTGGGTGGGAGGGAGGGATTGGAATATGCAGCTATAACACTTCTGTGAGATGGTTGTTGCACTGTTAGGCATGTGGTTATGAGCTTTGGGATATTTCTGCCTTCCAGCTTGTGGACTTTGGCTAGCATTAAAAATATTTTGTCATTATTGTTAATATCAAGGGTGTCGACCTGAGCCACAGAATTTCTAACTGGTATATTTCACTCATTTTCTTACATAGTTCCGTTGTGCAACACAGCTGCACATCATTTTGCCATGGTTTGAATTTACCTGTGTGCTCACACCAGAGACCTTAATCAGCCCATGTGAATCTCAATTTATCATTTTTTCAGTTATTTCTGAAACACACACACAAGACCTAGCTTAAGAAACCTGGAACGAAACACTATTGGCAAACACGTGTTTACGGATGTTTATTTGAGACATATACCAAAGGTTCAAAAACCTGTTTCTTTGGACTGTGAATATGTTTCCTTCTCTTTGCTCTTATTTATTTAAGTGCCATACACTACCTTTCACATCCGCTGTGTATTTAGTTCAAGCATTGGCCAAGAAGAATATTCGGATAATTGCTTTTATGAAGCCCTCTATTTCCTTTGCATTATCATTTATGATTTCTGATTTAGATATGGACATGATGTAACACACAACTGAGGATTTGTTTAAAATAAAGTTCTTGCCTTTTTTTGTAAACTGGGAAGAGTCTGCATTTTTCTATTTTGATTGGGGTGTCTATTTATTTAAACACATGTTCACAAATGTTGCATATTCAAAAGAGCAGAATATTGGGGCCCCGAAGGGAGGAATGGATGACTGATAAAGTCCAACCAACCACTAACAGATGAGGAGAGGCTGGTACATTGTGGAATGTTTAGAAGAGTGTGATGAGACATTCAGATAGTAGTATTGACTAAATCCTTTCCATTGTAGCCAAGATTTCTCTGCTTGTCTAGGGATATTTCTTGTAATAAAATTCCAATACTATATCATATTAGCTCATCCCGGGAGTAGAATATTTTCTCCTTTCCATCGCATTTTTCTGCCATGGATCGTCACATTTGGCAGATATGCTGAACTCTCCATCATCTCTTTAAGACCTAATGTTTAAAATAGTGCTGACCTAATAGTTAAACAGAACCTCCTAGACCAGTACTGTCCAAAACAACTTTGTGAAATGATGGAAATTTCTACTGTCTGTGTTGCTCAATATGAGAACAACTAGCTAAATGTGGCTGTTGAGCTCTTAAAGTATGGCTAGTGCAACCGGCGGACTGAATTTCTAGCTTTATTTAATCTTAATTCATTTAAAAAGCCATATATGGTTAGCTGCTACTGTCTTATACAGCACAGTGTTAGACTATGCACAGTCAATCATTTCTTGTTGGGTTCTTTCCAAGGAGAAAGATCTCCTCCTTGTAGGTCATTAGACCTGACTTTTTAGTCATACATTTCACCATGATTTTTGAGCATTTCCTGTCTCCATGTGGTCCCATTAGCTCAGTAGGCTAGTGTTCTTCCTCTAGTTCTTTAATGCTCTTGACCTTATTCCATGAGCACTTGGTCTGAACATTGGGAAGCAACATGGCCTTTCCTGGTGATTGTTTCTCAAACACAATCGTGGCACTCTTTAACTATAGCAGAGCAGATGCCAATTTTAGAATGAAAATATGTTTATTTCGATCTATTGGTTTCCATCTGCAATACACATAGACAGTTGAAAATGATTATCCTTGAGTAAAGGAGCAGATCCTCCTCTGTTTTCTGTTTGGTGATCTAAAAATATTTGAAGACACCTCCCAGAGATGGAGGAAGAGTGTTGTTTGAGAGCTCTTAGCATATGCTTGGGTGTGAAAGAAGTAGGAATCTGTGTGGAAAACAAGGGCTGTTGTATTTATGCTGTGATATAAGATTAGAAGAACGATAGTGTATCAGTGGGGCTGATCTATTTCAGTTCTTTGATGTTTCCAAACACCCACAAATGGAAAGATTATTAGTTCACTTGTCAGAAGTGGAGGAGGGAATATACCTTCCTCTGGGCATATAGAGTCATCCCTCAGAATGACTGATCTATGTCAGTCCGATTCTGTTGCTTTCTACTTAATGAAGAAAATATACCGATGACTTGATGGTTCACATAGCTGTGTGATGGATGTGACCTTAATCTAGATGTACTTTGTGAGAGGATAGTGCAAATACATTCTCTTAGATTCAAAAGCCTTTTGGTGAACTGCAGGCCCTTTTGGCCCCTGTGTGAGTGTACGTGCGTGTGTGCACACACATGCACACGTGCACACATTGGTAGGGATAATGGGTGCCGGTGTATGAACTGGATTTAAAATTTTGGAGAATACACTAGACAGATCAAAGTTACTTAGTCTGGGAAGAGAAAAGCTGAAAGTACAGAATTTATAATTTTAAAACCCTCAGATATTTAAAGGGTTAGAAAAATGAGAGATAACAGCTGTGCCCTCTAGCCTCTGAGGACAGAGCCCAAGGACTGGATTTAAAATTGAGGGTGAAGGAAGCTACGAAAGCACCAGAAACCACATGGTTTTTCTTTTACCTCTCTGGGTTTTTTTTGTGGTTTTTTGTTTGTTTGTTTGTTTGTTTTTGTTTTTGTTTTTTGTCTTTTGTCTTTGAGAGAGAGCATGCACAGAAGCGGAGGGTAGGGGGCAGGTTGGGGTAGAGAGAGAGGGAGTGAGAGAAAATCCTAAGCAGTCTCTACGCCCAGAGAGGAACCCATACGGGGCTCTATGCGGGGCTCGATCTCATGACCCTGAGCTCATGATCTAAGCTGTAATCAAGAATCAGATGCTTTAACCAACTGCATCACCTAGGACCACCCTCCCTTTTTAAAAACATTGTTTCTTCTGCAGGGAATCCTTGTCCCACCACTCCTTGACTGAATGTTCCTGTTCACTGTCCACTTACACAGGCACCTGTACTAAACTCTTCTCCAGGCTGGCTTAGTGACCTTGCACTGAGCCTTCATAAAATTCACTGTTATGAGCTGCCTGGAGATGAGATGTTCTTCGATCAGTATGTGGCTCCTTGATGGTAGGAACTGGGCCTTACCCATTACGGCCATATGTGACCTTTCTTGTCAGTCTTCCATCTAAGAATGGTGTTATAGACCCACAGTGTATGAAAACTAAAAACATCCTGTGAAGACATGAAGTCGAGTCCTTTAGGATGCAGTTGAAGAACCCCAACAGTCTAAAATCAAGACAGTGGGTATCTTGGAAAATGATATAAGCATTCAACTTGGAGGACTGGAATATTTAGGAAACAGTATTTAGATTGGTTGTACTTTATTTTTTTACCAAGTGTGGTTTTTGTTTGTTGTTTTGGTGGGGGTTTTTTTGGTGTGTTTTTCCTGCTGCTACCATAACAAAAATCTTATAGACTGGATGGCTCAGATAACAAAAATGTATTTTCTCACAGTTCTGGAGGCTACATGTCCAATACCAAGGTGTGAATGGGTTTGTTTTTTTCTGAAGGCCCCTCTCCTTGGTTTGCAGATGGCCTCCCTGTTGTGTCTTGTTACGTCACATGGTGTTTCCTCAGTACACATGGGTGAACACCTGATGTTCCTCTGTGGGTCTAAATTTTCTCTTCTTATGAGGACATTAGATTAGATGAGGACCCCTCCCCCCAGTAGCCTCAGTTTAACTTAATTACTTCTGGAAAGGCCCTATCTCAAAATAAAGTCACATTCTGACCTGGGTGAACACAATTCAGCTTATAATACTAAGTGTTTTCAAACTTTTAGGTACCCTTATGGTTAGAGGGGTTGTTTAATTTAGTGCACAGAACAGGATGTGTTGGAGAAGGAAAGGGGCAGGATAGTTGATTGAACGGCAAGCCAGAACAATAGGTGTAAAGTGGATGGATCCTGAGCAAACCAAGATGTGTGGAAACTTTATTTAAGACAATAAATGGTCATTGAGCTCTTGCTCCAGGGCCTGGAAGCCTGGAGATAATAACAACCTGCATTGGCTCTTGAGAAGAGCTGTTGAAGCTACATCTCCAACAAAAAGATGAAAATGTATGTCAATAATAATGGGAAAACAGTATTTAAAAACACCAATGCCTTTGGCCCATTCCTGACCACCTAGTTTGGAATCTCTGATGTGGGAACCTAGCCATCAGGATTTTTTTATTTTCCGTACCTACCCAGGAGATTCTAATTTGTGGTCAGGCCTGAGAACAACGGAGTCAGAGACGTCCGCATAAAACGATGAGAATCAGATATTTGGAGCAGAAATTAGGAAGGGAGGAAAGGGAAGTATGAGGTTCTCCCTACAGAACTTCCCTTTTTATGTTGTATGTGAAGTTAGTGATGAAAAGTTATAGATGGAAGACTAAAAACAAGTCTCAAGTCTTCTGGAGTGGAAGCCATGGCTGTGGGTGTGAGAGGGCCTGACAGAGGGGAAAACCTGGAGTCGACAGAGGAGGAGCCCAGGATGGAGGCTGGAAAGAGCTGGCGAGCAGAGGATAGTTGCAAAGTGGTCTCATAAAGTTAAGGGAGGTGGAATCTCCAGGAAGAAGATCTGCTATTTGTTCAATTCAACTTCTAAAATAACTAAATAAATCTAGATAAAAGCCTCGAGAAATTCCATTAGATTTGGTGAGTGAGTGGGATGTGAGAAAGTAGAAACTGTGAGCACAGACTATCCTTTGCCCGAGCTACTTCCAGATCTCCTGCAGGTTCCATGGAAGCAATTAAAATTTGAGCAGACAGAGGGTAAATCATCAGTCTCATCTCAGCCAGAGCTCTGATATTCAGGCATGGCCAGCCAGCTCTGTTACCACTCAAAGTCTATGTTTATTTAGAAGAATTATTGCACACCAGCTAGACTGACCTGGTAGAACCAAGCCCAAATTAGTTGCTATGGTTAAAATGTGCTCAGCTTTGGGCCTTGAGGGCTATAGGCAAGGTCAGTGCATAAATCTAGAGATCAATGAGAGACATGGATGCCAAGTATCAGTGTATGACTTACTGTTGTGAATCAGATCCATTATTCGCCCAGGCCAGTGTTCTAAGTCTCTGACAACCATGGCAAATGGAGTTGTAAAGAATGAACCAGTCCTTCTCTCTGGCTCCAAAGACGAGGGATGTCCTCTTAAACATATTTAATTTAATAAATAAAGGATCTATCATCTATAACTATACCCCAAATCTCCAGTTTCCAACCCTTTCCTTGAAAGTCCCAATCTCCAAAACCAATAAACAACAGAGTCATTCAATCCAATTCAGTGCTTTCTTGAACACCGAAGGTGCACAAGGGCCTGGACCAGATCTTAGAGGACATATGGACAGGTGCGATGCTCTTCTACCCTCATAGGCCCTGCAGACTACCTGAGCAAAATGAGACAACTTCATAAGACAGAATTTGAACTGAGCCATACTCAAGGCTGAATGTATTCTGAGATCCAAGGAAGGAGACATCACATCCAATAATCCAGTGTGTGTGTGTGTGTGTGTGTGTGTGTGTGTGTGTGTGTGTGTGTGTTTGGGTAGGGGGTGTGGCAGAGGTATAGAAAAACTTCTCCAAGGTGGCACTAAAATGGGTCTCCTTGAAGAGGAGAGAAGTAGGTAGGGACCAATATAAATGTTTTCCTCTGGCAGAGAAGTCTACGGGTATATGTGGACGACTGGGGGATTTTGTTTTGCCTGGAGTAGTGGGAGGTGGGTTTGGAAAATGAGCAAACTGTATTGCACATCAAGCAAAGAAAGCCACAGTGAATTAGGTAGACATTGAGAAGATGCCCTTTTCAACAAAGCTCCTTAATGTCATCATTTCGAGCACGTCCAGGTCCCCAGGCATCAGCCACACTATTTCTGTCTGACGATGCTGAGATCCCATTTTGGGATCAGCTTTGATTTGGAAAACACATTTCAATCTCAAACAGTAAGGGATTGGAGCAAATATCCAGGGTGAGGGTTGGGGATTTGGCAGCATGGCCCCATTAATGTTAGTTGGGGTTAGTCTGCTAAATCCCAGACACAGAACAGAATCCTTATGTTTATTCACCAGTGGTGACCTTTCTGCTGTAAATTGATATAATATTTCAGAATCACTTAGACCCGATAAAGCTTTGCAGCATCTCACTACCCTAAAAGGGAAATCTCTCTGAAAATTGCTGCTGTGTGCACCAAAATGTCTGTATTTTTAGGCAACTCTGACCAGTAGGAACATATGGGCACCTAAATATAGATTTGGTGAACGTTGATACCTCTGAGACATTTGATGGGGGAACTTTATATGTTACACCTGTCTCCAGGTAACGGCCACGTTTTTTGCACATGATTTTTTTTAAAAAATTCTCTTTTTCATAATTTTCTTCTTTTTTCCCTCCACATTTTTATTTTCTCAATGACAACAACAGAAAAAAAATCACAGAAGGCTTTTCATGTGAAATCTGAATGGTCTAAAGATTTCTATTCATGATTTTAATAATAGCAAATATATGTTAAATACATTCCCTCTTAATCCTTACAACAGCCCTGGAAGGAGAGTGCTAAGTATGACTACACCCATTTTCAGCTAAGGGAACCAAGTGTAGGTGTCAAATCAACTTGCCTAGGTTATACAACTAGACCATAGTGTATCTGGGTTCCAGTCCCGGCAGTGGGATATTGAAGTCACGTTTTAATCGTTTATGATGCTTCTTCTGAGAAAGCTCTGCTAGATGAGGTCTCAGGAAACCTGACTCATTGGTCTGATGGTTTTAATTTTTTATTTAAATTCTATTTAGTTAACATGTAGTGTATTATTAATGTGGGGGGTAGAATTTAGTGATTCATCAGTTGCATACCATAGCCAGAGTTCACCACATCATGTGCCCTCTTTCATGCCCATCACCCAGTTACCCCATCCCCCCATTACCCCATCCCCCCCACCTCCCCTCCAGCAGCCCTCAGTTTGTCTCCTAGAGTTAAGAGTCTCTTGTGGCAAAACCATGGTGAGCTTTAACACAGATGGGACAGAACTCAGTTCTCTGACTTGAAGTCTGGTGCACGTTGCAGTCTACATGGCTTCTTGACTCATCTAATGTTAAGTTCTAGACTGTCAGGAAAGAAATCTGGAAATATTAGAGAAATGACTGTATTCTCAAAAAGAGGTTTCTAATACTTCTAAAGAGGTCTCTAGGAAATGTGGCAGGCCAATCTTGAGGGGAGGATGTTGGACTTGGTCTCTCAGGAACTTAGATTTCCTCAGTGCAGTTAGAACACAGGGCTCTCACTTGGACTACCCACCAAGTAGAAGCTAAAGTGAACGTTCTGGAGAGGCAGCCAGACCTGCATGTGATCCTCCTTTTAGCTATTTTCCATGATATCAGAGATGAGGAAATACAAGGAAGCACTTTTACTTAAAAACAAAAACAAAAAAACACAACCTAGCAATCATTTCCCCCAATTATAGAAGTAACACCTATTCAGAGGAGAGAAGAGCACAATGAGAAAAATTCTGTCACTCAGAGAATCATCGCTAACCATGTCTGTCCTTTGGTGTATACCTGTGTAGGGCTTCTACTGCATAGGTACAAAGACCGGTGCACACGGGACCATGTATGTATGTTTTCTAGAGATAACATCACAGTGTCCATATTGTTTTGAGACCTTTCTTCTTTTAGGTATAGATGGTTAGTATCTTCCACATCAACAAGGAAGTTTGCAATATGTTTTTGATTAGTGGATAAATATTCTATGATATAGTGGTACCACAATTTACTTGAACAGTTCCCTAGGCTTGGATATTTGGGTTGTTTCCAGTTGTCACTGTTATATGCAAAAGTAGGGTAAACATCACTGCACACTTACCAGACAGTCTCTACAGGATAGCTGGATTACAGAGTAGGCACCTAACATTTGATGCTACAGTTTACCTAATCTTTAAAATGTCAACTTGGGGATGTTCGTAGCTGTTAATAGTTAATAAAACGTTCAAGAAGCAGATAATTTCTGAGATTCTAGAAAAACTGGTTTATAAGATAAGAATACACAGTAAGTCTCCTCACATTTGCTTTTGGGGGAAAGGGTGGAAGGGAAAGCATTTGGGGGTTCATTTTTGTATTTTACTGAAAACAATCTGTGTGTGTGTGTGTGTGTGTGTCTGACTGTGTCTGTGTCTGGGTCTGCATTGGTAGCTAACTAAATATAAGGTCACAGCACAGAGACTCTGAGTGACTGTGACTCTGGAATTTGAGAAAAAAATCTTGGCCCAAGGGTTGAAGATGAGCATCATGCATGACCAGGTCAGGAAAGCATCCTGGAGGATTCATAAAATGATGGCAAAGTTGTGAGTGAGAAAACTAATGGATACCGAAGATCTGCTTGTGCATCGGGTCATGAACCAGCCTTGGCTATAGAAAGCCTATAACTAGACCCACACTGAGTGATCAATACCCAGCCAGTGCATCACAAGCAGGAGACAGAGCCCTAACTCCTGGTCACATAAGTGATCTCAACCACAAAGCTTTCCTGTGCTGACATGAGGCCTACAAAACCCAAAGACAAGTGGCAGCTATGGAAATTTTATAAGGGAACGACCGTTAAAACTTACATGTTATACGTTGGGGGGTTAAAAACCAGGCTAGAAAGGGCACGTCAGATAGCCAGTGCTTATTAGAAGGATCAAAAATTTGCAAAGGAACACTTTTTCTATCAAGTTACTCTGAAATGTATTTAAATGAAGGTACATTTGATAAAAATAGCAGTTTCTTTCTCTGTGTCTGGGTGCTAATGAGCCCGACAGGCATTTATTCCTCACTTTGATATATTTGTTCTCCTTACCACACTTCTCTCTGCACTCTTAGGGTCCTCGGGTGTTGAAATGAGGGTGGCTAGTCCTTCAAAAGATTTTCCTAGGTGAGAAAGTACAATGACGTAATGACTTCTTTTTTAAGGAACGAGGGGAGAAGGAAGGTGAATGGTGGGCAGAAAAAGTAACGTTTTAAGAAAATTGGAAGTCAAACTCTAACTCCACTTGTCTGCATACTTTGTGAGGATAATATTTCACATCTAGCCTCATGTGCTTGGGGGCTCTTTGGGGTCAAAGAATTACATGAGGAAAATAGGAGAATGGTCGCTGGAGAGTAGCTACAAGCATAGGCTTTACAGTCAAAGTGCCCTATAAAAATAATAGGGACCCATAATATAGTATCCCATGATCATCTCTGATTAATGCACTTGGTGCATTCATTCTAGAAGCAAATACTAAGTCTCCATGTGGGTCAGACACTGAATTACCTTCTTGACTCTCATTTTCTAGTAGTGTTGTCTGGGCGGTTGTGTAACCTCTGAAACCTCAAGTTTCCAGATCTGTAAAATGGGAATATAATAAAACCATCTATTTCATTGGGTCATTGGAAGTTTTAAATTTGATTATGTCTGTAAAAAGAATTCCTTACATTGCCTGATACCAAGTGCTTTAAAAATGTTGCTGTTTTATTATAATGATTATTACTATTGAGATTCCAGGTATTGGATAAGGCCACTGGCACACTGAGTTCACAGCCTTTTCTGCAAGAAGACTGAAAAAGAAGAAGAGAACATAGGAAGCTAGGTCTGGGTAGGAATATCAGCTTTTTCCCATCTTCCAGTTTGTCTCAAGTCTCTGCAATGATTCCCAGGGTCGATTTAATGGAAGGAGCAGGTACATGTAGGGAAAACATGGTCTAAGCCAGCTCTGACACCAAAGATGGACTGGGCTGCCAGAACATCAGATTCCTTGCTGAGGGAAGAATGGCTAGGAAAGAAATAAGTTGGCTCTACTGCAAACTCTACTTCCATGTGTGTAGATCTTCAGAGTGTCCAACACGATGTTATCCCCATTCTGAGATGATCCCCCTCGGAAATCTTGTAAGACAGAATAGAAAATAACCCCATCCTATAGATGAGCAAGTGAGGTTTAGAGAAACTTCTTCTTCAAACAGCCAGGTTACAAGTCAGAATTGAAACCAAACCCTACTCCAAACACAAACTTTTAGTTACTAGAATGTTCTGTGGCTCCTAAGACTGGCCTCTTTATAGTTCATGTGAATATCTGCTCTTAGGAGGGCTTTTCTGGGCAGAGGGAAACTTATTTTAACCTTGACCAAATAAGAGCATGATTAAATAAACAAACATTTTGGAGACATTGCAAAGCACATGTAACAAATTCTAAAACCAAAAAGAAACTTGAAAAATATTATTGTTATTATCTCTCACCCTGACCTTGACTCTTGATGAAGATGAAGAGGAACTGACAGCCATTTTAGTTTATTCGTGGACTCCTTGGACATTACTAATGGACTCTTTTTTTAATTAACAGATGTGAAATTTTTATGGACAGTGTCTGGCACATGGTATGTCCTCACTAAACTCAGGTATTGTCAATTGAAAAATAATTTTATCAAATGCTTCTTAATGGTTTTCTGGGTAATAATGTATTTGGTAACCACAACAGGCCTATAGGCCCATTTTTTAAATTTTTATTTATTTATTTATTTTAGGGAGCGAGAGTGCATGCATGAGGGGGAAGGGGAAGGGGGAAGGGGGAAGGGGTAGAGGGAGAGATACAATCTTAAGCGGGCTCCACACCCAGCAGGAGCCTGTTGCAGAGATTGACTTTCCAACCCTGAGATCATGACCTGAGCCAAAATCATGACCTGCTTAACCAAATGAGCCACCCAAGTGCCCTTCATAAGCCCATTTTAGAGAAGAGGTAGCTGAAACCCAAAAAGGTTATAAAGAGCTAAGTCTGTTATAAACTTCTTTTTGGCTATATGTATTTGCATATAAAAAAAGTCTGCAAGGAATATACCCATCTCTGAGTGGTAAAGAAATTGACTGATTTTAAATATAGCTTATGGATTTTCCACAAATACAAATACAATATAATTTACAATACTTAGATATATTATTGATATATTATGGTGATATATTTACTTTTGAAATCTTACAAGAATTTTTACTTAACTGGATTTAGAGGAAAGTATGGAGTTTAAAACTGATCTTCTGTGACTTTACCTTTCTCAGTTGTTTATTCATCAACGTTTTCTCAAATACTCAGATTAAATACACCATCAGTTTCCAGACTGGGCCCTGACTGCCACAAGAAACCACATACTCCCTACTAATGCAATGTTCTCCTGAGAGAGGTATTTTCAGACCCATATTACAGATGGAAAAACTGAGGTGAGTGGCTAGCTTGTCCAAGGCTACAAGGAGAGGATTGGTGTATATGATCTAATTTTGTCTTCTCCAAAATCTTATAATAAGCTTAAGAAAGCAGATGGAGGTGGAAGGGCAGAGGTAAGGGCTCAAGTCACTGACGGTTAAAGAGAGAAAGACTCTTGGTTGAATTTATCCTCCTTATGGATGATTCTAGAATCCCAAAACATTGTGTGGCAGGATTTGGGTACAGTAAGGGTAGAAAGGGGAGGCAGTGAGTAGCTATGAAGGTGGACTCTCCACTGAGATTGGCCTGGTAACACTGGGAGATGATTTGGGACATTGGGGAGAATAGATTTGTAAGACTCATCCCACAAGTAATTGAGAAATTCCAAGGCTGTCTCTGCCTTAGTCAGACTTGATTCCAAATAACTGGCCAAAATTTCTCATAGGCCAATACCCTTCCTTTCTTCCTACTTTCCTTCCTTCCTTCCTTCCTTCCTCTTGGCTATATGTATTTGCATATACTTTATCTTCTGGAGCTTTGATTGCTTGAAAGTTCTCCCTTATGTTGTCCTGAAATCTCCTCCCAGAAACTGAGGCACCTTTTGGAGAAGAGCCCAATAAAAAAGGTGTTTTTGTTTTCTGAATTTTTCCCATTCAAGCTCAACCACCAGGTTTGCCATCTGGGATGGAGTTATGGCCATTGGCTTTCTTCTACCATGTTCCCAGTAGGAAGGAAATCATTCTGAAATTCCAGGGTTTTGGAATTGGAAAAGACTGGGCATGGAGAAGTGTGTTAGAATGTCAGAGGATGTGTGTACTAGATCCAGTGACTCTCTCTTTGTCAGGAGTAAGAATTTCATTCTGAAAAAAGAGAAATTAAATTCTAGTAGCAGGAGCATTATTTACCCTACACACACGCAATGATCATTGTACCAGGTTCATGTTTGGAAAAACAGACAAATTTGTTTGTTCATTCAGATCAAACTGGTATCAAAGAACCACAAATCCATATGTTGCCTTTTCTGTTTTGGTTGCTAGGCACACGGGATTCACGGGAAGCTTGCTAAATATGTTTGACACATTTTCGCATGTGAATCATAAATATTAGTGGATTCCTTTCAGGAGTGACTGTCATTCAGAAATAGAGCTTGAACCAAGCTTTCCTCTAGAAAAAAGACCTGGATTTCAGACTGAAACAAGGCCTGACCTGGCGTGGGAGCAGGTCCCCAGGTATCGGGGGCAAGAGTAGTGAAAATGACAGTCCTTTATGATTGTCCGCCATTTTGCAGTCAACAAACTGTCTCCCCATTCACAATCTCATTTGACCCTCACAACTCCCCTGTCAGATAGGCATTAGGGCTGGCAGCTGCCTCTGTTCCAGGAATAAAGTCGTGGGCACCTAAGAGCCATCACGAGAGGAGAAACCCTCGGGACGAGATTCTCCTGAACACGATTCTGGCTCATGTGGGCCGTTCTGGGGCTGTGGAGTGTAGGAAAGCACACTCCACCACCATGCTGAGTCCAGACATTTCATCTCTTATCTTGGTTTACTCTGTACCGAGCCAGTGGCGCTTGCATAAATGTCCTTCTGGCATGAGGGAGGGAGGGGGAGAGCGAGAGAAGGGAAACAGCAGCTGTCAGCAGAGTGTCAGGCTGGGGACCTGCCATCTCGTTGAGCAGAGCTCCAACAGTGTCCTGGGTACAGCTCTAATCATGGGTGATGGGATTGTCCCCAGGCTCGGGATTACTTCTAGCTCTTAAAGAGAACATGGAGAGAGGGTCCCTTGACCGTTACCAAGGTGTCACTTGTAAATCATTAACCAGGCACAGAGAAAGGAACCAGAGAGAGGTGAAAATAAATGAACCCTGACACTGAGGCCTCCCCATGTCTCATCTCTGATGGTTAGTATCTGAACATTAATCTTACCTGGTTATCACAAGCATGCAATATGTTGGGAGTGGGGCTATGTTTTGAACTTGGTTTAACTCTGTAGAGTCTTTTAACATTTAGGGTTTTCCACACGGGCTGGAAAAGCTCCCTCTATCTCTTGGGGGATCTGATGGCTCCCCCTGCCTCCAACAGTACCAAGGATGGCTGGGCTCTCAGTGGCCACTCTTCTTGATGTCATGTCTCTTCCTTCTCTGCTTCTCCCTGGTGGATCATTGCACAGACACACGGTAGGCCGCACTCCAAGGACTCAAAGCCTACAGAGTCTTCCTTTTTTCTCTGAGGGTCCACTACTTAAAAGGACATCAGGAAATAAGACTGGTAAATGGGAAGAATGGTGGAAGCTGGTTGGTCAGCACATAAGAAATTATTACATCTCTGCTTTGTGTGTGGAAAGTGTCCATAATAAAATGTTTTTGAAAAGAAAATCCCTCAAGAAGAGTGGATTTGACTGAAGCACAGAATGGAAGTCTTGATTCATTCAGGCTCTGGAGTCAGGCTAGCCCAAGAGCAAATCCCAGCTTGGCCAACTTCCAGCATGGCCACTTCCCTTAACTTCTTGAGACTTCCCTCTCTATAAAATCAGAAAAAATTAGTTACCTCATCAGTTTCCTGGCAGCATTGAGTGAGATAACAAATTTTTCTGAAGTGATGGAAATCATCTTTACTAAGTTTAAGGAAAAAGGGGGAATGTAGTATAAGGATCTAAGGATACTTCCAAATTCAAAGACAGAACTGCAGCTGACTGTCAAGAGTGAAATGAATCAGGGATTCCAAGGTCATAAAGGAACATACTTGGGTTCATGTCTCTGGGCCTGTCTGCATGATTGGTCTACTGCTCCCTCTGCCTTGGACCAGCTGTCTCTGTTGCCAGTCTGCACAAATGAAAATCTGGCTGGCAACCACAGCTCCCAGGTTTACCTTCTTTCAATTCAATTGTACAACCAGGCTGAGCTTGGATTGCCTGAGTTTTCTGGAGCACCTCTTTTGTCTAGCTTGAGTAAGGAAGAGGTCTACTCCTATACCCAATGGTGAAGGCCAAGAGCTATGGTAACACTGTGTTAACACGGAGAATCCCATGGTGGCCCTGTGAGTGGAGTTGGCAAGAAGTTCCCAAAGGAAAGGAGAGCAGTCTCCAAACAGGGTGACGTGGGAAGGTGCTGGACAGACGAAATGATGAGTCAAAATACAAAATACTTAGAACATAGTAGTTTGTAGTCAAGTATTGGTTCCTACTCATTTGAATTGATTCATCTTCATGCCCTTTGAGCAAAGTCTTAGGGTAGCCTAACAGTAAGAAGAGGAGAAAATCAATTACAACTCTTCCTGTATCCTTCATTCCCGTGTGCCTCCTCTGTGCCAGGCAAAAAGCAACAAACAGAGATGAAAACCCCTTCCCTCATGGCTGATGATGGAAAGATACAACAAAAGCCAAAATACATAAGATGGATCTCCTCAGAGTACATGGAATTGGAAGCGTGCGGATTATCGTTCTAAACAGGGGGCTGACAAGAGAGCGCCATTTGCACAGTGACTTGAAGAAGGTGAAGGAGTTAGCCATGTGGGTCTCCAGGAGAAGAGTATTCCAAGTACAAGGAACAGCAGACACCAAAGGCCTGAGTTCAGAGTGAAAGGCAGGAAGGTCACCATAGCTAGAGTGGAGTGAGAGGAAGGAAGTGCATGAGATAGAAAACCAATGACCCTTACCCAGACCTTTTGGAGTTTTCTACCCGAGGAAGAGGAGGAGTGATGTGATAAATACTAATGCTGGTGGCCAGAGCACCTGTCTCCACCATTCTTTAATGACCTCTAAGAAAACTGTTTCTGATGGGAGATAGCCAGTGTAAGTCAGTTTCTAACACCGTAAGAGTACCAGGAAATTACAGACGGAGTTGCAGACTGAAGGTCCAGCTGCATATTAGTGTCACAATACTCCTAACTTCCACAGGGCTGTTCCCCAAGCACCTGAAATAGATGCAGTGCTGGTGGGACATCCACGGGCTCCGAGAAGATTGAATGACCAGTGGCCGGGCCACTGTAAGAAAGAAAACTAATCACCATTTCCAAGAGATGCCAACATACAATTTTTTTCAATGCCCTTAATTCTGCATATAAATCAAGAGATGATAAGGTCGTGCCAGAGGAAAAAGCCCCTGTTATGGGACCGTGTCCCACAGCCCCTTCTGCAATGGTCACAGCAGAGAATTTTGAGCAAGGGCATTAGTTACCAACGGGCCAGGAGAGAAGGGAAAAGGAGAGCCAGAGAGAGGTCCTCTGTTTCCAGAAAATCAGCACCAATGCAAAGCCCACATGAATGTACTGCTTTTCTCTGGAAGCCATGATCCATTTAGTACCAAACAGACTGTACTCTCGTGCCACACGTGGCTGGTTCTGAGCCTTGGGCAGCCACACGTAAGAAAGAACACATGGTCATTGGGGGAGGGATTCCAGAAGTTAAGCACCTGTCAAACATCTGGCCAGAATGAAAGAGGGAAATGTAATTTAGACAGAGGAAATGAATTACAAAGGAGAAGCAAAGCAAATCTAGTCCTCCTGTAGCAGGTGGTCCAGGAAAAGGAGGGGGGGGGGAGGAATAAGCCTCTTAACTGACCTAGATTAGTAACAATATTCTCCCCCTTTAATAACTGCTTCTGACAATCAGAGCAGGGAACTTCTTCCTATTTGGAATAGGTAGTGTCTCAAAGAGGAGCCATGTCTAACAGGTAATTTGCATCTCTCATTAAACATGTGACAAAATATGTAAACATGGGGTGCCTGCAGGTCTCAGTCGATGAAGAGACCCACTCTTGATTTCGCCTCAGGTCCTGGTCTCAGGGTCGTGAGATGGAGCCCCTTGTTGGGCTCCATGCTGGGCAGGGAGCCTGCTTAAGATTCTCTCTCTCCCTTTGCCCCTCCCCCCAACTCTCTCTCCATCTCACACCCACACACACAAAAAGGCAATAAAATGTATAAACATACACAAATATATCAGTTACATGGAGGAATGAAATGAGGCAAGGCAGAGGAAGTAGGACATATTTCCACATTTTTCTCGCTTGTGTACACTTTGGTATATTGACCAACATGTGAATTTGGTTTTCTAACCATGATATGAATTCTAATAACTATCAGTTCTCCTGGACATCTTTGACACCAACAGCAGAGGATCTGGGGGTAAAATATGCCAAATCACACTATATCACAGAGCACATCATTATTAGAATGTGGGTCTACCTATCTACCTATTCATATCTAAATCAATCAATTATCCATCTACCATCTATCAATCATCTATATAATAAGCAGTCCAAATATATGACACAAAATTCAAAATTTATATATTCTTATCACCACTCCATCTCTAGTCACATTCCTGGGATCAGAAAGAGCGTATGCATCCTTTGTTTCATGGTATCATATCCAGCATTCCCACATTGCCTTTTTCCTTAAGAAAATAACACTGACATGGCTCCGTATCAGTACTGTGTCTATTTTTTTTTCAAAGGCTGCATAGTATTTTATTGTGTGTTTTTTTCATCATCTACATAACCGCTCCCCTCATGATGAATATTTTGCTTGTTTCCAAGCTTTTGTCACCGCAAACAATATTCTACCTCTGGATGCCAGTCCTTAGTCAAGACAGCTGATTTAACTGTTCAATTTGTTGATGGATACTGGTTGAACTAAAAATGTGGAGTGACAGTCACATGTCTCACCTTGATGTGATAGGGAGTAATAAAGCACTACCTTTTCCTATCACCAATTACCATGAAGTAAATAAACAGTGTCAGGGAGGGGAGAAGGGAGATACTCTTGATTTTTTTAAAAAGATTTTATTTATTTGTCAGAGAAAGAGAGAGAGAGAGAGGGCGAGCACGAGCACACAAGCAGGCAGAATAGCAGGCAAGGTGGAGAGAGAAGCAGGCTCCCTATTGAGGAAGGATCCTGATGGATCCCAGGTCCCTGGGATCATAACCTGAGCCAAAGGCAGCGGCTTAACTGACTGAGCCACCCAGGCGTCCCCTCTTGATTTTTTTTTAATCAATTTTCCATCTTTTATTCACCTGAATAGGGCAGGAAGAGGATGTATTGAGCTTTCTCTATTCCAGTCATGTCTTATTTAAGATTAAGTCTAGACAGTAATTTCAAGGCACAGAAAGGTGATACAACATGCTGGATTGTGCTGTTTCAACTTATTTTTGCTGGTAACATGCTTCCGATTTAGTGCTGGTCAAGGAAAAAACTTGGGTGAGATTTGCAAGATGGAAGCAAGGCAGTAGGTGTAATTGTGAAGGTTATCTGGTCATATATGGTGGGGGACAGAAGCAGAGGTAGCTGGTGGGTTCCAGCTGGTCCTTGCTGGCCTCTGCTCTGCTACTGGGTCACCTTTGTGACCTCCAGCCCTACAGACCAACGGAGGCACCAAGCCCTCCAGGGGTTTGGCTGCACATAGTTGCAGAGAGCACAGCCATTCTTGGGTCTTTCCATGAGTTCCTCCTTTGTGGCCCTACTCTAGCAGTTCGACATGACTGGCTTCTCAGATTTCCCTGGAAGTTCTGACATGTCCATCCATGTCACTGCTTCAGTTAGACTGGCTGTTGATTCCTTTTTGGATCCTCTGGCTCCTCCTTGTAGACCTTTCCCAGTTCCTCCTACACTAGTGGAGGGTCTCATTCCTACAAGAAACCCTTTATTCTTAGCATAGTGATCTTGGCTCTGCTTTCCTGCCTGGCCCCTGACTGCTACACACAGGAAATGCTCACTTGGTTGTGTCCTTCCTGAAGTACCTCACCTGTTTCCTGGCTCTGTGTTGTGAGAGGCAGATGAGAAACTTGAGAGTAACAACGAGATGATGGCTCCTTGTCCACTTCTAATTCGGCAGCACCAAAGGAGCAGTTTAAGCTTTCATTAGGAGATGGGAATTGAAAGTCCATGGCATGATTTTGGAAGTCTTCAGGAAAAGTGTAAGTTCTCAGTTTGAGATGGCTTCGTTGCAGTCCTGCTTCAAGTCCAAGGGATGGATAAATGGCTCTGAGAATCCTTTCTAGGACTGTCATACCATAGCTCCAGAAGACTCAAAGAAATGCCACATTAAGTCAGTTCATTGGTTCCAGCCCATCATCCTTTTTCTCCCAGCGGCCCCAAGAGATGTTTGTGTGAGGATATAGCTGTACTCCACTGTATCACCTAAAGGTGAAGGATGCCTTCTGGCAGGCCTTCCCAAACCCTATGAATATCCTTTCCTTTACCTCTTATTTAATGCTGTTAGTTATTATTTCATCGCAGCTGTCGGAGGACAACTTTGTTTCCTTATAGAATGTTGCTTGTTAAAATTAAAGTCCTGAAGTTAGATGTTTTCTATATGACTTTGCTGGTCTAAATATCTGGGCTAAACTTGTCTGTAGACCTCTCCTAAATAGTGTTATTTTTCTTTTATGTGAAATCTACTGCTGGGATACCAAATTCTTTTCTTTCTCTTTCATGTTATGTAAAATTACATTATATATATAACATGAAATTGGCCATTTTAGCTATATTTAATTGAATTAAAATTTAACTGTATTTAATGGAACTGGTTCCATTCACAGTGCAGTGCAGCCATCGTAACTATCTAGTTTCAAAACTTTTTCATTCCCCAAAACAGAAACTCTGCAACCATTAAACATATTTCCCGTTCCTCCCTCTCCCCAAGCCCCGGTAACCTCAAATCCACTTTCTATCTTTATGAATTTGACTTTTCTAGACATTTCATATACGTGGAATAATACAATACCTGACTTTTTGTGTCTGGTTTATTTCATGTAGCATAATGTTCTTCTTAAGAAACCAGCCTTTTTCTGTTCAGAACGAAGATAGGTTTCCCCTCTCCTCCAGTTCTGAGAATTTCTTTATGACTTCATTTTATGTTGGTTTCTTAACTGTCATCCTGGGAAGAGGAAAGAGACCCAAATATATAGGGCCTTATTCCAATGTGATGCTTTAAAAACATAAAGTGATGAGGAAATAAATGCAACATAAAGATACTCTTTTACAAGGCTCACTGGTCTTAAACACAATTATTCAGATGAAATATCAATGAAATATTTTTTCTTCAATCTTTGTGTTGAAACTTGAAGTCATAGGGTTACAAGTCTGCTAAGCCCCTCACTATCTAGTAATGGTCTACAACTGTTTATTTAAACATATTCTAGTCCTTTGATATATGGGAGAGATCATATGCTGGAGCATTTCTAATGCGTGATTAATCGTTTTTGACATTTCTCTTCAGTGCTGAGGACGATGGTTGAATTTGCTTGTGGCTGCATTGACAATAACTTATCTCTTTCTCTTTCATTCCCGAAGGGAAATGTCATAACAAGAACCCGCCATGAAATAAAACATGTACATCACAGGTTTTGTGGGTTTTTTTTCAATTTTTGAAAAACAAAAGAGGTTGACCTCAGAGTCAGAAGGAATTTATACTGAACAAAGAGAGACCTAAATATAGAATCTTATTTGTTTTAACATTTGCTATTTTTCCTGTGGCAAGAAAACTGTTCCAGAGTATAAAGCAACAGGAAAACAGCTACTGCCCACCTAGGTGAGTGGACTGTAAAATTATCTACTTGTAAAAATATCAGCCCTGTAACCTATATAGTTTATAGTTTGGTTTATTTAATCACTTATTCATCCATCCAGCTAATAAAAGTTACTGAGTGTCTACTTTGTACAAGGTACCGTGGTAGGTCTGTCCAATGTGATAGCCAGTAGACAGGTTGGACTTTGCAATATAAATTCAATAAAATTAAAAAATCACTTCCTTTGTTGCTCTAGCCTCCCATCTCAAGTACTCAACACTCACAGGTAGACAATGGCTAGCGTATTGGACAGCACAGATACCAGATCATTTCCATCACTGCAGAAAGGCTTTGTTTTGTTTTATTTTATTTGAGAGAGAAAGAGAGTGTCCACGAGCAGGGAGGAGGGGCTAAGGGATAAGGAGAAGCAGACTCCCTGCTGAGTAGGGAGCCTGATGCGGACTCAATGCCAGGACCCCCAGGGATCCTGACCTGAGCCAAAGGCAAACGCTTACCCAACTGAGTCTAACGGGCAGCCCTGGTACAGAATAAAAGAAGTTGTAATAGAAAGTTTTTTCCTTGAAAGAGTTTGCCATCTAGTTGCTTATTTATAAAGAAAAGAAGTATAATTTTTGTTTCATTTTGCAATATATGATAATAAAATAATAAAAGTTGCCCTTTTGGGGGCATGTATTGTGGGCCACATCCTGCAAAATTCTGTATGCATGTGTCAGAACAGAAGTAATAGATACTGTTTCTCTGGGCTTATTGGCCTCTCCCTCGTTCTCATGTTCCTGGTGTATGTGGGAGAGTGCTGGTCCTTGCCCTAGCTGACTCTACCGTCATGCGGATTTACAAGAAAAGGGAACTAGACAAGGGACTGGACTGGGGAGAGAGAGGGTGGAAGGTAATCCAGTGAGATCCTGTGCTCTCACTGCAAAAGGATGAAAACCATGAAAAGAAAGGTTCTGAGGAGCTGTAGGCTGTAAGAGAAGTTATAGGAAAAGAAGGGGGATTGTCAAAGGTTTGTTGTAGACTATATATACATACTCCTTCAGATAGAGAAAAAATGTGAGTAAAAAGTAGAGGTGGATATTTTTTAATTGGACTGTGTTCTTCGATCATCACACTGAGAGAAGACAATGTGAGTCACAGATAAAATTATACTATAAAGTAATACTATCATTATTCTCGTTAATTTCACCTTTACTGCTGCTCTGCAAGGTAAGCCTTTTTTTTTAAATGCAGAGTCAGAGAAATTAATACCATACTACCTGACACTACTTTACACTACTATACACTACTATACTTACTACTGACACTACCATACTACCCAGGGTCATCTGGCCAGTATGGTAGTGTCAGATTTGAACCTAGCGATATGTGACTCTGGTGGCCATGCTTCAGTTGTTCTAAGTTACTGCCTCAATACACAAAGGATCAGAGAGTATGTAATGAAGTACCAAGGAAGTCCTACGGGTGGTAATGAAGGCTAGGAAGTCCAAAGAAGCAGAGGTTAGAGTGAGCTGCAGTGGCGAGTACATGCTTCATGAGCAGAGGGAAATATAAACTGGCCGTGGAGGGCTGGTAGGACCTGATGGAGAATGGGCAGAGGTGGACAAAGGAATAAACAAACAGAGCAGGAATGGGGGGCACTGGCTATAGCAGGAGGGCTTAGTGGTCTTTGAATAATGGCATTGTAGAAGCTGGACCAAATTAGTGGTAGAGAGACTAAACCAACAACCACGATTTGATGAAATTGCTGCTGGAGGGCATTTAAAGATTTAAAGATGATGGTTGAAATAATACTTAAATTTCAGCCTCTTGGCAAATTGCTCCATCCTTGCTGGCAGCCTGTCTCAGGAGATAGTAAATAACAGAGCTGGCTCCAAGTCGTGTTTCTATGAGATTCTATTTTATGTGTCAAGCTGGTGGGGCCAAGAGTGCCCAGATACTTGGTTAAAAATGACCCTACGTATCTGTGAGGGTGTTTCCGAATGAGATTAACACTGGAGTCAGTATATTGAGTGAACCATATTGTCCTCTCCATTGTGGGCGGATTTCATCCAATCCCTTGGAGGCAAATAGAAACAAAATGTGGACTAAGGCAGAATTTGTGCTTTCTCTGCCTGTCTATTTCAGACTCAGACTTGGACTGGAGCCATACCACCCCCCTGGATCTCCAGCTAGCTGACTCTGGATCTTGGAACTTCTCAGCTTTCATAATCGTATGAACCAATACCTTATAACAAGTCTCACACGTACACGTATGCACACTTACTTGTGTGTGTGTGTGTGTGTGTGTATCCTATTGATTCTGTTTCTTTGGAGAACCCTAATACATATGGCTGCTATGTGCTGATCATAATGAAACAGTGAATCAGAAAGTTCAACTCTGTCCGCAGCTCCTCAGGGTGTGTATTCAGAGCTAGGAGACGGACTTCTGCCTGCTCCAATCTCTAGATCTAGCCTCGAACTAGAGGGATTCCTCCATAGTCTGGATGGACAAGAAGATCCAGAGGTCAATGATCGGGTCTGTGTGGCCTTTCTATGGCCAAAGACTAGTCCTCTCAGACTTCTAAGACAAATTTTACTGAAAGGCATGACTTTCCATAACAGATAAAATCGGAAAGGGAGAAAAATACTATCTAAGAGAGGCAAGGAAGTTCTGTGACCAGACTTGCACTGGGAATGTTCTGTTCATGATACTACCTGGTATTACTCTGAAAATAATCTTTGAGTAGAATTCAGTAATCCCAAAATAGCAAAATGACCAAGCTTCAGTTCTTTAGCTAAGTAGGGCAACTTGTTCCATTGAATCAGACTCTGCGGTTAGCGCTGTCCTGGCCCAAGTGCAGACTCCTTTGCCCAAGGTTTTTGTGCACAGTAAGTTCTGCCACATGGAACAGTCAGATCAAGGGTTCTCAACCTGGAGAGATTTAAAACAAGCATACAAACTTGGAGGTAGAGCTCTGCCTCCACATATTAAGACTTAACTCTTAGATGGAAACGTAGTATGAATACATTTTCATGACTCTAGTGAATCTAAAATGCAACGAGTGTGACTTGAGAAGCACTCATCTGAACCATTCCACACTAAGCCACATTGGACCCAGACACTGCGGGATTAGCCCATAGAGTCTGAGGACAATTAAATTCCTGTAATGCTTTCATGTCGTTTGCCAGAATAAGCAGAAGCCTCATCCTGCTCACACCCCACTCTCCCTGTTTTGTAGTGATTAAGGAGTGTCTCTTAGGGGGCTACTCTTTTCACCCTTTCTCCCCACATTCCTCTGCTGCATATGGCCTTCTTCTGACCCCAGGCCTTTGCTATGCAGAGTAGAGTCCTGAGACCAGCCCCTGTGCCATTACCTGGATGCTTGATAGAAATGTAGACTCCCAGGCCCACCTAATGAGTCAAATTCTGAATTGTGGAATCCTCAGGTGATGTTTATGCAATTTACAAGTTGGGAATCACCGTTGCATACAATCTCTCCTTGGATATGCCTAGGGTAAATGTGCTGACATTAGGACAGTTATTATACAGAAGGGATGATACACTCTGTTCCTTCTTTCAGCTCCTAAAAAACGAGGTCATTAGCTCTCTACCAGAAAGCCCACTCTCTGATGTTAGTCATTAAGGGAAATTACATATAAAGTGTACTCAGGTTACACTATATATAGGAAATATGTATATATATTTATATATATATATGACAGAGAAAGACAGAGAAAGAGAGAGAGAGAGACACCAGTCAGCCAGTTGTCCCTGCAGTTGGCCAGACAAATGACTGATGGGTGGGGAGAAGATGCACCGGAAAGCCAAAGCTCAGCACTCAATTATGTACTCAATGCACAACAGCTGAAATCAGGAGCTATTCAGATGCCATCCATATTTCTTGAATCTCTGTTCTCTCCTTGATTTGGCTTCAGCCTCTCTTAGCTTTTGTCGGGTGGGATCTCTTTCCAGTGTGGCTTAGTGGCTTCAGGGCAGGCCCTGGCAGCTGGGAGTGAGCAATGCCTCAGGTATTTGACTATTTCAGGAGGACATGACAAGGAGCCGATTGATCCAAAATAAATCTCCTGAGCACACACTGCTCCTCATCTCTTCATTATTAGTTGAGAAGAGATTTTCCTGGTGTTGAGAGCAGAAGACCGGAGAAGTTTCAATCATGATGAGCTTCCTCTACTCCCATACTCTCTGACTTTGGCCACTCCCATTTAATGAGGCCTGTGTCTGAGTTCCAATGGGGGCAGCCTAACAAAATAGTGCATTGAGATTAAGAATATGGGTTTTGGAATCAGGTAGATTTTGTTTGAATCCCACTTCTGCCACGCCCAAGCTTTGATCTTGGATGTCCTCCTTGAATTTTGACATCCGTGTTTTCTTCTGTAGAAGTAAGATGGTGAGAGAACCCATCTTACAGGAATTTTGTAAAGATTAAACTTTGTGAAGATTATATGGTAATAGCATTGCTTCTGTTACACAGAAGGCCTCCAGAAGTAGTAGTATGATCATCGTTAGTATCATAGTCTGCATTATATATATTAGCAACCACTGGACACTTAGGTGTACATAGTGTTTTGTTGATTCGCTTTGAAGTACTTCAAGTGTGAAGAACATAGACATCCTCCTCTTAAAAATAGCAGGTATAGGGGCGCCTGGGTGGCTCAGTGAGTTAAGCCGCTGCCTTGGGCTCAGGTCATGATCCCAGGGCCCTGGGATCGAGTTGCGCATTGGGCACTCTGCTTATCGGGGAGCCTGCTTCCCTCTCTCTCTCTCTCTCTCTGCCTGCCTCTCTGTCTACTTGTGATCTCTCTCTCTGTAAAATAAATAAATAAATAAAAAATAGCAGGTATATTCACTTATACAGAGGCATCCAGGCTCCTGGGGAAACGCTCTTTTTGAAGAATAAGGTGCAAGCTGGAGCAGTCTTGGTGGGTGATTCTTGGGAATCCAAGAGTGTACGACAACCAAATTCAAGTCCTATTACAAAAGGATTCAGCACTGTGCATATATTTGTTAAAAAAAAAAAAAAGGCTGCTACCAACTTTTATTCATTGTGATCATTTTTGAGCCACGCTCTAGTTCCAGCCAAGTGCTAGACTACGTTTACTGTCCCCAGCCTGCTGAGCTTCTCTGTGACAGCTCCAACTCAGCCTCTACTGGAATGCCAGAGCTTGAAGGCAAAGAGTTTGAATATCCTGATTCCAGGTTATTCTTGGCAATAACCCACTTTGGCCCAGATGGAATCTTGAGGCTCTGTCCTCTTTATTCAGGGTTGTAACCAGCAGACAGCTCCTCTGTGTGGAGGAAGGCAGGCATGGGAATCCCACCTGGGCACACCCAGGGGTATCCCTGTGGATAAAGAATGAGTAGGATGGGTTGACTGTCTTTTTCAAACGATTTCCATTAGATAACAGAATCCTTTTATGAAACAACAAAATATCCCAATACATAAAAGAGATAATAGCCTTTTGTTCTGGTCGATAAATATGTCTCCGTGCATAAGAGACTATGAGAGACATTATTTTTCTAGATAATTACTGCTGTGCGTACTTCCTTGCTCCCTCACACACGTATCGGCGTAGTCAGCGGCCTCTGTTGCTTGCCACCTAGGAATCCCAAGGCTCCTTGAACAGTATTTACAAACCACTGCACTTACTGATCTCTAAGGCACAGTTAGTTCCCGTTTTCCATTACACCGATGCACTGAATATGGCCCTGGGGAGGAGGAGGGATTTAGTGTGCTGAAGTGAGAGTGGGATACGGTCTGGAAGAGAAGCCAAAGCTCGGAGAGTGAGGCTGGTGTTGAGCAGAGAAACAAGTCAGGGCCAAGGGAAGGACTGAGTCTCAGTGGTAGAGGTGAGCAGCTTTTTAAGAGCAAACGAGGCAGCGATTATTTCTCAGGCATAAAACACGTGCCTTCAGCGCACCTGTGGCAGTGTTTAGCTATCATCCATTCATGGCCTAGATTGCTCATGTGCCTTTAGAACCAAATCTGCTTCCAGCGCCCAGCTCGGGAAGACCCTCCCACTCTGTGGTTTGCTTCCTGTGAGGGCTGAGTAAGGAAGCCAGGGAGGTGGGCAGAGGGCAGAGGACCGCAGGATAAGCCCCGGTTTGCTTTCTCCCAAGTCTGTCCAGGACTCAGAAGCTCTAAGCCGTTTGACTTATCATTTACACATATAAAATGTGTGCTTCAAAGCACACATGGAAGCTTTTTGTATTGACTCCCTACCCTGAGACCGCTAAGACAGAAATCTGACATTTTTGATGAATCAGAAATTTTCCTTGACTGATGTGGAGGAAGACTGAAACTTACAGAGCAGGTGGTCTACATGGAAACAAGGAGACTAGTACGCCGTAAGTGGGTTAGGCGAAACATGCTGGCAGGGTTGGAAAGTTTTGAGGGAAATCACCGCAATCATTTTGGAAACCAGGCCAGAAATACTGACAAAACCGGAGACAACCCCACCCTCTCTAAATGTTGTCCTAACATTTTGATATTTTTGATACTATCAAAATATAATATTTAGATATTTAAAGCTTTCGATTTTCAAAGCTCTCTCACAGAGGCACTAATAAAACCTGCAAAAATGTTCTGTGATCCAAAATATGCTTCTTTCTGAGAAAGACTGATGAGACTGACAAAAACCAAAAACTAATCAACCATCAAGATTGACTTAAAATGCAATTTCCTTTCAAAATTGGGCTTTATTTTATTTCTTATCAGTGTTACAAAATTCGTTGTTTTTGCATCACACCCAGTGCTCCTTGCAGTTCCTGCCCTCCACAATACCCACCACCAGGCTCACCCAACCTCCCACCCCTTTCCTCTCCAAAACCCTCAGTTTGTTTCCCAGAGTCCACAGTCTTCATGGTTTGTCTCTCCCTCCAATTTCTCTCAACCCAGTTCTCTCCATCTCCCCATGTCCTCCATGCTATTTGTTATGCTCCACAAATAAGTGAAACCATATGATAATTGACTCTCTCTGCTTGACTTATTTCACTCAGCATAATCTCTTCCAGTCCCGTCCATGTTGCTACAAAAGTTGGGTATTCATCCTTTCTGATGGAGGCATAATACTCCATAGTGTATATGGACCACATCTTCCTTATCCATTTGTCCGTTGAAGGGCATCTTGGTTCTTTCCACAGTTTGGCAACTGTGGCCATTGTTGCTATGAACATTGGGGTACAGATGGCCCTTCTTTTCACTACATCTGTATCTTTGGGGGTAAATACCCAGGAGTGCAATTGCAGGCTCATAGGGAAGTTCTATTTTAACTTCTGGAGGAATCTCCACATTGTTCTCCAAAGTGGCTGCACCAACTTGCATTCCCACCAACAGTGTAAGAGGGTTCCCCTTTCTCCACATCCTCTCCAACACATGTTGTTTCCTGTCTTGTTGATTTTGGCCATTCTAACTGGTATAAGCTGGTATCTCAATGTGGTTTTGATGTGAATCTCCCTGATGGCTAATGGTGAACATTTTTCATTTAGCCATTTTTTCATTAGCCATTTGTATGTCTTCCTCGGAGAAGTGTGTTTTCATGTCTTCTGCCCATTTTTTGACGTGATTATCTGTTTTGTGGGTGTTGAATTTGAGGAGTTCTTTATAGATCTTGGATATCCCCCAAGTGTTCAACTACAATGTTGCCTTTTTTTTCCCTTCCCTCCCTGACATATCTTCCAAGGGCAACTCCAGAAAGAGTCCCTGGGCTGCTCTGCCCAGTTTCATGTAAACTGGAGATCAAATGGCCAAAGACTGTGGGAAGGGGATGAGGCTTCAAGGATGGGTATCTCTCTGGGGAAGGAGGAGTGCAAGTTTCAGGGGAAAACTTTAAGCCTTGCAAGCACGGAACCTCTCTGAGTAGGGCCTTCACCAGGGGTCAGCAGGAGTGAGTTAGGGCCTTTCCCTCATGCAGAGGCCCCCATCCCTTCCTAGAGTGTGGTGGACTGGAGCAGGCTCCAGGACAGATGGCGCATTTTGGACAAAATCCCACAGCCCCTGCCGTGGAAGTGGAGGGGCGGGGTGGTGGGGGAGGGGGTGCATGAGAGGAAAGAAGCAGGGTAGATTTGCAGGACAAGCGAGGCAACCCAGACGGCCTCTGCAAATTCTAAGCACAGCCTAGGTAAGAAAATTGGATTCCTCAGATGGGCCCACCTAAGAATTTCCAGGAGCATCTGCAGGTGTAATTTTGATACTCCTCCGAAGCCAGCAGGGAACCGCCTGTCGCCATCCGGCTCATCTCTGGGCTTTAGGCAGCCAGTGAGGTGGTGGGGGCAAGGGAGACCAGGCGGCCGCCTCCCGGTGTGCACGGGCTCCGCGATGTGCCGGCTCTGGCATCTGCTCTAGCCGCCTGCCCAAAATAGAACGTCTCATTGTGATGGATTAATCCTTGGCTCCCATCCTGCCCGGGTCACCAGCTCAGCCTGCGAGGCGTGCTGGGGCGTGGGGGTAGGGGGACAAGGGGCACTTAACTCATTCAGCACATTCCCTCTTCTCCCCTGCACAAGTGCCCTGTCCAGCTGCCCAGCCCTTGTGCAGAAACAGATAGGGCTGGCAGGTGCTTGGGGCGGGCCTCCAACAAGAGAGGATCGTTAGCTTCCTTTTAAGTGGCTCACGGAGCCCTGGGAACAGAGAACCAAATTAAGGGAGACTTTTCCTTCCTCTGCTCTCTCGGAGCTTTTAATTTCCACTTCTAACTTAGCCTGTTTCTATTTCAATCTCCTCATCTGTAAAATGGGGGTTATAATTTTACTTACTTTAAATAGCTTGTATATATAAAGTGTCTACAACTTCACAAAATGGCAAATAATGAATGATTCCTTTATATGAAGCCGCTAGAGTAGTCAAATCCATAGAGACAGAAAATCAGAAAGTAGAATGGAAGTAGCCACGGTCCGGGGGGAGGAGGGATAGGGCCGTTGGTGGTTAGTGGGGACAGAGCTTCACTTTGGGAAGGTGAGAAAAAGTCCTGGAGATGGACAGCAGTGACGGTTGCACAAAAATGTGAATGTACTTAGTGTCATTGAACTGTACCTTTAAAAATGGCTAAAATGGTACATTTTATGTATGTTTGTCCTCAACAAAACACACATACTGTGCCAGGTATAAAAAGGGCTATGTAATATTGGCTATTATTATTATTCTCTCATGATATATATCATTCCCCACTTGATTTCAAATATGAAGCTTCTTCATTTTTTAACTTAAAAAAGCGTCTTGGGCACCTGGGTTACTCCGTTGGTAAAGTGTCTTGTCTTCAGCTCAGGTCATGATCCTGGAGTCCCGGAATGGAATTCCGCATCGGGCCCTCCGCTTGGCAGAGAGCCTGCTTCTCCCTCTGTCCCTCACCTCACTTCTGCTCACTCTCAGTCTCTCTCTCAAATAAATAAATTAAATAAATAAATAAAATCTCTTTTTTTTTAAAGCCTCTTTTGCTCATACAAGAGTGTTCCCATCATCTCACTCATAGACATCTTCAGTTTACACACACAGAATGAATGAATGAATGAACATATGTTGAGCCAGAAAACAGAATAGGCCAGAGTGAATTCTCTTGCCCTTAACCCCCTGACTTACAAAGGAGACAACAGGTAATCCTGACCAAACATTTGGAAAGTTCTGAAATTTAGGAATAATTAAGGTTAACTTGTGAGAGCTGCTCAGGGACCCACTTCAGGGCCACCTTGTGGTTGGAGGACTATTTGGAGGCTGAGCCCACATGGCAGGTATCCCAAGAGTTTGGCCCCACCCTAGGGTAGAAAACTTAAGACTTCTTTCAAGATTTACCACTGCCAGTCCTCCAGGACTGACCCCTAAGGAACCCAGCTTTGGAAGAAGAAGTAAGGAGTCATGCATCCTACCTTTCTCTATAAAGTCCATCCCTTCAGTGGGGTATACTGTTGTCTTTGTCTTTTCCTACCATCCCTTATCGCCCCTTCCAAAGTGAGCAGGGAGGAGAGAGCCAGGCTGTGATTTTCACTAAATGTTCCAAACCTAACTATTGTGAGCCATACAAGAATATATATATATATATATATATATATTTTTTTTTTTTGGGAATCACCTAAAAGAATTCTTTAGAAAGATCCAGAAATTACTTTTTAAAAGATTTTACTTATTTATTTGACAGAGAGAGAGAGATCACAAGTAGGCAGAGAGGCCGGCAGAGAGAGAGGGGGAAGCAGGCTCCCTGCCGAGCAGAGAGCCCGATGTGGGACTCAATCCCAGGACCCTGAGATTGTGACCTGAGCTGAAGGCAGAAGCTTAACCCACTGAGCCCAGGTGCCCCAAGATCCAGAAATTATTGATTGTATCTTATAAACAAGGAGGAAAAACAGAGGGAGGCATGAAAACTCTTGAGTCTCACACGGTAAACAAGACGCTATTTTTGTGTGGAATATTTTCACAAGCTCATGGAGGGTGTGAGGCTTCATCAGAAAGCAACAATTCACCTTGCGGGAGGTTGAAGTTAATTTTCAGGGACCTTAAACAACCTTGGCCCTGGCTGGGGAGGCTGGGAAGGAGGAGGAGATGAGTGACACTGGGCAGCAGAAATGAAAAGCCACAGGCGGGTGATTAAAATGGTGGCTGAAAAGGGCACCAGGAAAAAGAGGAGCCACAGGCTTGAAGGTTAGGAGAGAGCATTGGTGCTGCTGAGAAAGGTTTGAAGGACAAATCGCCATTTGAGGCTCTGGCTCCAGCCTTCCCACTGACCTGAATAGTTTCGGCCCCATGCTGACCCCCGTCTCCCATCCTCTGCAGCAGGTTTTGCTTAAACTCCCTGCTAGCTAGAGATTATAGATGAGTCACTGTGTAGAGAGGATTGTCTCCTTTGCGCCCCCTTGGGAAGGCACATTCTGCTGAGTGGGCCCGCATAGAGTGCGTGACAAGCGGATTTCTTGTCAGCCAGAATCTCCCTTTGGAAGCTTCCCCATGGGGCAGGTGCAGGGACAAGGGCAGGGCAGCACGTAGGAGCTGGGCAGTACAAACCTGTGCTGAGCTGCCCTGGGACTCTTGCTCCCTTGTGCACGATCAGAGGTGAAAATGCTGCCCTGCCCCCCGGGGGTCCTGCACGCACACACAAGCACACACACATGCACACACATACACACACACATGCACACACATAGCACACAGACACAAGCACACACAAGCGCACGCGCACGCGCACACACACACACACACACACTCACTCACCCCACAGAGCCTGGGATCAGCTTCCAAAGCCAGGCCTGGGGTCCAACGGCGTCTTGTTCCGGGGGAGGATGGACTAACCTGTTAGGCAGAGCAAGCTGCTGTTTTCAGCAGCAGGACTGAGCTGCATCGTCCCCGTACCCTTTGCACGCAGACAGAAACCTGAAATAAAAACAAATTTAAATAAAGGTATTTAACATTCATGCTGAAGTGAGGAGAGGCAGATTGGCTCAGTGCCCAGAGAAGCAAGAAGCAGTCATTTCTGAATCCAACTCTGCCGCTGGTGACCTTGAGCCAATCACGTAACCTCTCCTCAGTTTCTCTAGGTGTAGATCAGGAGCTGTGGTGTGACCAGATCCTCAACTACGTGAAGGTTAACTGGAGGTAAGGGGGAAAGAGAGAGAGAGAGAGAATACTAGTGAAATTCTTTGCCTATGTATACAAAGTACAAAGTGTTAAGAAACACAATAAAGGGGCGCCTGGGTGGCTCAGTTGGTTAAATGCTTCCCTTTGGCTCAGGTCATGATCCCAGGGTTCTGGGATTGAGCCCCGGTTAGGCTTCCTGCCCAGTGGAGAGCCTGCTTCTCCCTCCCTCTCTGCCTGCCTCTCTGCCTACTTGTGCTCTCTCTCTGTCAAATAAATAAATAAAACCTTAAAAGAAAAAAAAAGAAAAAGAAAAGAAACATGATAAAATCTTTGTGGCAACATTAGGGTAGGCGTGTTGCAATTTCATGTCTCCATCCTGTATCTTTGGGATGCGTGTTCTCCCTAACTCAAGCTGACGTTTGCCTCCTCATCAGACTGAGCACCCCTGGTTGCTGCTTGTCCCAGTGGAAATGGGGTAATGAAATAGAGCTCACAGCCTCATGTACCCCAGTAGTTCCTGACTCCACCTGCCTCCTGGTCAGGTAAATCTAAGCCCTATAGTGTAAGAGGCCTCGATTATCACTCACAGACATTCATGCTTCAGGCTTCTTGTTTTGCTGGGGTTTCTCAGAGAGTTTGTTCTCCTCGGAGGTCCCCAACTCTAGTCTCCATGTAAAAGTAAAAATGTCACCTTTTTATTAACCTACCTTTAATTTAACTAAGAGCTGATCACTTTGGTATTTGAATCTGGAAGTATCCAATTATTCTGCCCTTGTCAGGGGCAAAAATAATGGTTTCTCTTGAGCACCAATATTCTGTTCAAGGAGATTGTGATTTATAGGCCAGTTTTCACTCATTCCAAGAAAGTCACATTGGCTAGGAACCTCTTTTTGTGACTTATATATTTAAATATTTGTGGAAGTGAGGTGAGAGAGAGAGAGGCTGAAGGAGATAAACGCTCTAGACCGTTCTCTCAGGGAGTGGGATGAAGGGGGTCATTGAACACATATTTCATTTGCTTTTGATAACAGCCAGTTCGTTTAGACAATGAGACCTGGGCTTTGGCGCAGTCGTCTATGGAGAGACTAATCTGATACATTTCTGTTTTATTTAGGGTCTCTGCTCTAAAACTAAACAGCGAGTTGCTTGGAAATGAAACCTATGAAGTCCTCTTCAGCCAATGCAACGACTTGCATTGACTTGAATATTCTGCATGTCTGTGTTATTTTCTGCAGCATTTCAATATAACTGTCTAACAAGGTGACCAGAAATAATAAGCTCTTGACATTTCCCTCCCCCTCTCTAACAGATCCTGATTATTCCCTGACAGCAACTTTCCTTGTCAGGAGAGTCCCACAGAGCCTAGAAGCGGGGACATTTTAGCCTTTGCAGATTATCAGAGCAGAGGAATCTGAACGAGCAGCTTTAAAATAGCTGAGGTGTCAAACAGGGGTCAACTTTCACGTAGGACATTTATGGTGAAGAGTCTGGTAAGTAACTCACATTGCTTAGCGTATTTATTTATAGTAAATTAACTATTGCAAAGCTAGATCCCAATTTTTTTCAGTGGCTGTAGGGAAGTCAACCCCCACCCCCCCCCACATACACTGACATACACACAGGACCCAGACATCAACTGAATATCAGTTCAAGTTTATTCTACCTTCTGATAATGATCGAGAGAGGAATCCTTGGACTCTAATACCTGAAAACTTGTTGTGAAAACAAGGTTTTGTGCTTACAAAGAGCTTTACTTCCAAAAATGAAATAGCGAATTTTGCAGATTCATGCTTACCCCTTAGCGTGGGACAATCTTCCACGGTTTCTCCAATTCCCTTTCTGGGCATCATTGTCCTTTATTCATCTCTCTTCCCAGATCATCCAAGACCCAGAAAGAGAGAGAGAGAAAGAGAGAGAGAGAGAGCGCTCTTCCAAAGACCCAGAGCTCTCCTGTGGGACCAGGGCTGCAAGCAAGCTAAAAGGTCATGACCAACATGTTTGAAGTGAATGGGTCACCTCTTAAACATACTTATATGTTAAAAGAGAAGCCTAGAAAAGGTGAATCTTGAAAGAACTATCTCTCTGATGCTGGAATTGCAGAGGTCTTGGCAGGATGTGGTTGGGGGGAAGCCGGGTGTGATAGTTTTGGAGAAAGGGGCATCTTCCTGGTGCCCTTCAAAACATACCACATATGTCACCTTCTGTTGCCCTCACTTCTAAAGCCACTGCTCGGCCATTCAAAGGAAATATGGTATTTTAACCAACTAGGTTCTGTTCCATATTGCTTGTTTTTTTTTCCCCCCCAGAAGCTGTTCCTATGTTTACTGTAATATGCTTATTGGTAAACATTGGACCTGGTTTTAGCAACAAGCTGCCTGACCAAACTTGTCAGGATTTCTGGCAGATCTGCTCTGTGCAGCCCCTTTCCGCTCTTCCTAGACCCTTTCCTAATACAGTCCTCCAGGAACCCCACCTGGTCCTGTTTATCCTATTGCTGCAGCTCCTGGTGGTATGGATTTACATGGTTACGTATACTCATGTCAAAGGGGAGACGTACATAACTCCCCTCAGCACAGTGACTTGCCGGCAGAAACTGCTCATATGCGCGGGTCTCTGGTTCCTGCCTGAGGAATAGCAGGGCTTTGTTCTGAACGACAAGGCACAGTGTGGTCACTCGGGAGGGCTAAAGGGCAGGAAACACCATGTACTTTCCTATCTCTGTCTGAGTGGTCCTGGCAGCTGGACAGGACAGAGATGGCTGGAGGCAGTAAGGGCACGTCTGTTCACCAGCTCCACTCCTCTTGGGCCATAGAAAGTTCAGTCATGGAGAAACACGTGGCTTCCCTCACCCATTTACAAAGAGGAATATCCTAAGAAATGATGGTTAGTCACTTCTAACCTTGCAAGTCAGAGCTAGTTTTTATAGTCAGTCAAACCTGGGGAGGGCAGGAAGGTGATGGAGAATGAGGTGGAAGGAGGAAGTTAATTCATGTTGCCGAAAACGTTTTATGCATCGTTGGTCTGAGAAATGCTGGGCAGTCGTCAAAGTCTCATTGAATGTGTTTTTGTGGATGGAGCCTTTCCAACCTGCCTGCAGAGTAACTCAGCTCCCTTACCCCGAGTCCTTGTTGAAGTGAGTTCACACCCTCCTGTGGAGTTTTCCTGATGGATTCACTCTGTCTCATTGACCTGATTTTCCTTCACTTTCCTTCTCACCTAACTGACATTTCTCGAACATCAGAGTAACAGAACTTGAAGAACACTGGTTGCTGTTATGACGTGTGTCTTGGTTATCTGTGACCATTTTCAGGGGGTCTCCTGTGATGCAGCTCATGGAACCCAGGATGCTGGGTCATCCTCTGTCCTTGTAGGTGATCCGAGAACCTCTTCCACGTTTCTCTCTCAGCGCCCCCATATCTGACACAAGGTGCTATTTGTCTCCCTCTCTCTGGGATGTTGTTGGGAGGGAGGGAAGGAAGGCTGAGGCTAGGACATGAAGGCCCTCCAAGAGGGAAGGGGAAAGTCCCCTTGGCGAGGAGACATGGCTTTGGCTTTTATCCCACCCAGACAGCCTCTTCTTAGGCAGGAGGAATCAATCAGCCTGGACTTGGGTGTTGTGTGGAAATGGTCTTGTTCTCACACAAGCTGTATTGCTGGAGTATTTACCCCCACGTTGTTTTTATCACCACCATGTGTCTAGTGCCCTGGCATTCAACAAGTCCTTGTTAAGTACTTGAAAATACCCTTTTCTGGACTTCAAGTGTAGGGTCCTAGATTCAGTGGCCACTCCGTAAGTGCTTGATTGGCGATGTTCTATTTCAACTCATTTTGTGTATAGACCCTAGAGCCTGGTGTTAATTAGTTTGGCATTGCCTCATCTTTAAGATGAATGAGGAGAGATGCTCAGGGCTGCCCACACCAGCACCCTATTAATGATAAGGTGGTAGATATCTATGCAGTGCATCGAAAGGCAGTGACACTCTGTGACTTCACTTGGGAAGCCCAAGACATCCAGAAAGTATGAGGAAGTCACTGTTGTTTCGAACAAACAAATGGATCTGTTCTTTCAGCTTATCATGGAGCAAAACACCAGGCAACACCTTCACTGCGGTCTGGCTCTTCAGGGCTTATCCAGAAAACTCTAGAACTGTGTTTATATTTCTAAGTCCTTCTCTGGAGCTGCACAGTGAGTGAGCCCCTCTTACTTTCTGTACGGCTCCAGGTTCACCAGCACCTGTGTGGGGTGGAAGGTGCAGATCCCTGTGCCACCCACAAGCTCTCCCTGAGTGACAGCAGAGAGCTGTTTTGCCTTTGGTCCTGTCTCATATGCGAGTTGTCATGGGTATGTGATCAAGAGTGTCTCAAGGAAGTCCTTTCACCAGTGCCATCTCATGTCCATGGGGGGGGGGGTGGATTGCACGTATGGCCACGCTGCATCCTGTTCTCATTTGACAAAAATTAATTGTATGCAAAGGAGTATTCGAGGGCTAATTTTCCTGGCTGCTGATGACTTCACCAGTCTCGGAATCTGCTCAGGTGAGTGATCACTAATCACAGAAGTGAAGATTGGGGCGAACAGCAAGGACCAACTTTCAGGGTTTTATAAGGAAATGAAGAGGGACAAGATAATATTGAAATGATGACCAGGGCGATGGGAAACCAGGGCTGGATTCACATAAAGTGTGGTGCACCTGAGTGTGATGATTTCTGAAAGCTTAAGAATTTTAGTTCTGACCGCCGGCCATTGGTGTAGATATTTTATAAGCTCTTATGAAGGCGGCTTCAGGCTGTGCCTCGTCCCAGCAAGGTGAGCACAGCTTGCCTACATCTCTGAGATATGATGGGTGCAAAGCCTAGCTTGTAAATGCTTCGTAGGAACAAATAATATCAAATTACTGAAATAGTAGTGCGTTTTCCAAAAGCCTCTCCCACACCCTCTACTCCATCTGTCAAATTTGCTCGGGGCATTGCAGAGTTCAGCATTTAGAACACTCCAATCATTTGAAGGGAAAATGACCTTCCCCCGGGTTGGAGAACCTTCTGCTGTGACCTAATGAGGACATTCCCTTTAGATCTGAGAGCCAGGAACCGTTTCTCCTCTGGAACTTGATGTTCTCTTGATGTCTGCTGGCCAGCTTGGCTCTCCCACTCTTGTGCAAGCTTTCACGTGAATGACCCATCAACAATCAGATTTAATCCACTTTTCATATGTGTCCATACAATGAAGAGAATAATTCTGTAGCTACATCTTAAAATCAGCCTCATTGCTGTTATTATGTTTCCAATGTTGAAATTACGTTCACCTTTTCTCTTTGAGCTTCTTGAGTCTTAGGGTAAAACAAGGCCTTTTCTTGCCATATGTCACTGCCTCCTACTTCCCTAACATTGCCCCAAGCCCTACTGAGTTGTTGACTGTATTCCCTCCAGCCCAGGCGCTCAGAAAAGTCTTCTTTTCCTGCCTTCCCTACAGCCTCCCATGTTACCCACGGCCTTTGTCATCTGCTCCCCAATTAGATAAACGTCAGTGACCCCCACTGACTACTGACCCAAGTCTAAACTCCAGAGCCTTGCATTTAAAAGTCTTCCTAATTAATACCTAACTGCTCTGACTAGGCTCATGTCCATTTGTAGACTAGTTAAGCCCCAGGTTACCATCAGAGAAACTTACAATTTCCAAATACACATTAGACTTTTATGGTTCACACTCACCTAATTTTCCACCTCCTTTTCACCTATTGAAGTCCTCCCCAGACCCTGAGCCTGAGTTCACATGTTCCTTTCCCTTCCTGGTGGTCTCCAGCTGTAGGAAAATACTCCCTTATCCAAATTCCATGTTGTTTTTGTTGTTGTAATTTGGCTCTAAGACATGACTTATACAAGTGTTACACGTTAATCTTGGAAAATTTCAAAAAGTAAAGCATAAAGAAAAAAATTCCTATCTTTCTCCCCCAAAGACAACTTCATCTTGATAGAACATCTGTTATGTCCACTTCCAGACTTTTCCTGCATACATAAGCAAACACATCTAACATATTCTCTATCACTGAACTGGTCATTCTTGAGTATTGTTTTGAACTGTAGATCTTATATAAGTGCAATGCAGTCTATACCACACCGAAATCTCCCCACAGACCACAATTCTTTTTATTTCCCACAGCACTGGGTTCAGTTACATAAATGTTTGTTGAAAATCAGAATGAATCAATATATTTCCCTGAACACCTGGGGAACTTTAAGTAAGCATTATCCACTGGCAATTAGGAGCTGTCATAAAAAATTATTTCTTTTGCTTGATGGGCTACTTTTATTAGTTAATTGTAATTCTTAGAGAGAGAGAGAGAGAGAGAGAGAGAGAACACGGGAGCAAAAGCAGTGGATGAGAGGCAGAAGGAGAGGAAGAGAGAATGTTAAAAAGGCTTCAAGTCCAGTGCAGAACCTGACATGGGGCTCAATCTCACGACCCTGAGATCATGACCCGAACCAAAATCAAGAGTTGGATGCTTAACAGTCTGAACCTCCCAGGCACCACTTTTATTAGTTAATTGTGATGAAATATTCAGGTTTTGAACTCTGTAAGGTCTTAGCCAATAACCTAAGCCAAACAATAGTTGATTTCTAGGTAGTTACTAGATTCACAGTTGATTGCTAGGTATTTACAAGATTCACAGAGTCCCACTCTTAGCTTTATTTTTACCTTTTTAAAAAGATTTTATTTATTTATCAGAGAGAGAGAGAGAGAGAGAGAGAGCACAAGCTGGGAAAGCAGCAGGCAGAGGGAGAAGCAGGCTCCCTGCTCAGCAAGGAGTTGTATGCGGGACTCTATCCCAGGACCCTGGGATAATGACCTGAGCTGAAGGCAAGTACTTAAATGACTGAGCCACTCAGGCATCCTAATTTTATTTTTATTTTTAAATTTTTAATTGAAGTGATATAATATTATATTAGTTTCAATTGTACAACATAGTGACTTGACAATTATAAACATTGCTCATTGCTCATCATGGTCAGTGTAGCTACCATCTGTCACCATACAACATTATTACAATATTGTTGACCATCTTGCCTATGCAGTACTTTCATCCCTGTGGCTTATTTATTTTACAAGTGGGGTTTTGTTCCTCTTAATCCCCTTCACCTTTTTCACCTATCTCCCGTCCCCTCTCCTCTGGCAACCACCATTTGTCTGTATATATGCATCTCTTTCTATTTTTTGTTGTTGTAGTTGTTGTTTGTTTATTTGCATCTTTAGATTCTACATAAATGAAATCATGTGGTATTTGTCTTTCTCCTTCTGACTTATTTTAATTAGCATGATAGCCTCTAGGTCCACCCATGTTGTCACACTTGGCACAATCTCATTCTTTTTTTATGGCTGAGTAATATTCCAACACCCCTCCATCTTCTTTATCCATTCATCTATTGATGGGCACTTGGGCTTCTTCCATATCTTGTCTATTGTAAATAATATTACAATAAACTTAGAGTGCATATATCTTTTCAAATTAGTGTTTCTGCTTTCTTTGGGTTAATACCCAGAAGTGGAGTTATTGGACTTGTGGTACTTCTATTTTTAGGTTTTTGATGAACATCCATACTGTTTTACAGGGTGGTGAACCAATTTACATTTCTACCAACGATGTACAAAGGTTTCTTTTTTCTCCACATCCTCACCAACACTTGTACTTCTTGTCTTTTTGATACCAGCCATTCTGACCAATTAGAGGTGATGTCTTATTGTGGTTTTGATTTGTACTTCCCTGATGATTATGATGTTGCCACTCTTATCCTCTTGATAGAAGTTGGGGGGACATAGGAGATATAGGGTCCTGGGTTGGAGTATGTTCTGGAAACTCTTGTTCCTAGTTCAGCTCTTGATATCTCAAATAAGGATTCACACTCCCATCTCCAGACCTTCCATAATTTGCATGCATTATATGGTTTTTAGTTGAGAAACTAAGAGTTACAAATATCTCAATGCTCACTCTCTAAAAGTGCTTATCTGGCCTTAGCTTTGCCTTCTTCCTACACTGTCAGAAGCTAGTTCTTCAGCCCAGCTCTGAAAGAAATGCCAAAACCCTGTTTCTCAAGAGAAGTTAGTGTGGTTGCCGTGTGTTTATTTAGAAAATATCTTCACAAGAGTGGAATGGCTATTCAAGAGCTGAGCTGCCCAGTTCAATTTTTCAGATGACTCATGTGGTAAAAGCTGAACTGACCTGCGGGCACCAGCAACCCAGAGCAAGACTGGTAGGTGAAGCGCTACCCAGGCATGGGGTTGGATGGGTGAATCAGTGCTGTCACATCCCTTTTTTAGGAGCCATGGAAACGGAAAGAAATGTGGCTTCCAGAACCACTATAAGCATTCCTTAGGAAGTGGGGGACAATTCTCTGGCAACACAAATTATAAAAGAAGGTCTGAGACTCATGAACTCATAAAGACGCTGATAGATTGTTCTGTTGTCCTTGTTGTTATCATGTTTATTTGTTTTGGAAACAATACTTTTTTTTTTCTTTTTTACCAGTTCAAATAAAGTGAAGAAAAAAAAGAGCCAATTGTGACTTACTTAGAGAAAGTATGTGTTTATGGAAAGGAAGAAGAGGGAAATGTCTCATTATTTTAGAGGTATATCTTATAGAGATATTATTTTTTTAAAAATCCTGTAAGTGTTAAGTCAAGTTCAAAATAACTAAATCGAAACCCTGAGTAATTTGGAGAGACACTCCGATTTCTTGGATAAATTCAAAACAGATCTTGGGGTTCCTGGGTGGCTTAAGCATCTGCCTTTGGTTCAGGTCATGATCCCAGGGTCCTGTGATTGAGCCCCACATCCAGCTGCCTGCTTCTCTCTCTTCTTCTCCCTCTCCCCTTGCTTGTGCTCACTCTCTCTCTCTCTCTATCTATCTATCAAATAAATAAATAATCTTAGGGGAAAAAAGATCTTAAAGAATCTTAGATTCTTAAAGAATCTCAGCCACAGGGACTGGGCTATTGTTTTATCTAAGCAATTCTGCAGAAGTTTGACATATGCTGTGGGAAATCATGATTGATGCATTTTTCCAGGTGGGTTAGTACTTGTCAAGGAATGATACCTCTTCCTCTAGGACGGGATGATGAGACAACATCTCTAGGATGGGAGTTTTCCTCCTCAGAGGCATAATCGTTGGGACGCCATGTTTTATGGAAATGAGTTCACACACAATGAGGCCTTCTTGCTCTCTGCAAGACACTGTACTTAGGGTTGTGATGTGTGTCTTGATTGAAAACCATTTTCATGTAGTCCCCTGTGATGCGACTCATGGAACCCAGGTCAGCCTGGGACCTCTGTCCTTCTGCCAGATTCGAGAACCTCTTCTACCTTTCTCTCTCAGCAGCCCCATGTCTGACACGAGAGCACTATTTGTCTCCCTCTCTCTGAGATATTGTTGGGAGGGAAGGAAGGAAATTGAGGGAAGGCTGAGGCTATGACACAAAAGCACTCCAAGAGTGTGATGTGGGTTACTGGGGGAAAACTGCCTTGACTAGGAGACATGGGTTTGACTTTCATCCCACCTAAACAGCCTCTTCTCAGGCAGGAAGAATCAAGCAGCTTGGAACTGGGTGTGGTGTGAAAATGGTCTTGTTCTCCATACAAGCTGTATTGCTGATATATTTACCCCCACGTTGTTTTTTTCATCACTAGGTTTTCAGGCCCCTGGAAGAGTTGAAGAAGTCCTTGGTAAATACTTGAATGACTGGCTGAATGAAAATGCCCTTTTCTGTACTTTAAGTCTAGGGTCCTAGATTCAGTGGCCACTCCGTAAGTGCTTGATTGGTGATGTTCTATTTCAACTCATTTCGCGTACAGAACTTAGAGCCTGGTGTTGACTAGATTGGCATTGCCTCATCTTTAAGATGAATGAGGGGAGGTGGTCAGGGCTGTCCACACTGGCATGCTACCAGCAACAAGGCTACAGATGTCTATGCGATGAAAGGCAGTGACATTCTGCGGGTTCGCTTGGGAAAAGTGAAAAGCCTGGTTATGGGTCTTTCTTCCACCTTTCTCTGGTTTCAGTGTTGAGCTTTGCAGAGAAGAGCTCTGTGGAAAAGCTAGTAACTAGGAGAGAGTCAGACTTAATAAGTCTTGTTGAAATCTGCGAGGATTCTGCATCATAATGACCATGTTCCTATGATGACAAAGAAGCCCCCTTAGATAAGAGCTAATGACTCTGAGCAAATGAGTTAATTACTGAGTAGGCAGCGCGGTTGGAGGAGAGATGGGAAAGTCTGACGCCTAGTGGTCATCAGGGAGGGCCCGGAACTAACCGCACATGATTCCAGAGGAAAATGTCTTCTAAACAGCATCCCTGAATTCCAGGTCCACAAGGGACTTAAAGAGAACCATTTCCAGCTTTAAAAAATATATATTTTTAAAGACACCAGATCTGAAAGCCTGTCTGGGCCCTGACTATGAGTCTACATAGTGGGGTTGGTTAAAGTTGTGGTGGAAAGGACTGAAATTTACCAGAAAAATACAGGCCCATGCAGGAAATTTTAGAGCTTATAACATCACAGGCAGGACAGCTCTCAGGCTGCAGACACCATTCTCGAATTCAAGGAAAGACTGAGGAGAAAGGCCCTCGAGTTCCTTCCTTCCTCAGTTTGTCTATAAAAATAGTGGTCTTTGGAAGGACTGATTTTAATGGGTCTCTCTATGTCTAAAACATCTCAGTTAAAGAGGGATATATAGGCACCTCACCGAGTAAATGAATTTTCTTCAGGGAGCCACTAAATTTTTCAATGCTGCAGATCCATGGAAAAGGAAAAAGTAATTCTATTCCCGGAGACCTTTCTGGAAGGTAACTTAGCTATAGTTGACAAAGGAGCTTAAAAGCTCAAAAAACTTTTAATCCAGAGTCTAAAAATATATCCTAAGAAAATAACCAAACAAGTACTAAAAGATATATCAGGGAGTTGTTCATTGTAAAAAATCTTAAAAACAATCTGAATGTCTATCAATAAGAAACTGATTAAATAACTCAACTCCATCTAATGGAATACTATGGAGAGATTTTTAAGGTTAAAGTAAGTCTGTATGTTTTAACATTATAAGATGCTACGAATATCCTGATAAAAGCAGGTTATAAGACATGACCATTTTTTTTTTTTTGTGGTACATGTTAAAACGTATATCCCAGCACTGAATAAATCCCAGCACTGAATAGTGGGATCATTGGTGTGACGTTTTACTTTTCCATCCTATTTTGTATTGTCTGATTTATTTCTGGCAATGAGTCTATGTAACATCACAAGAAAATAATCAACAATAAAACATCTGAAAATATTAATTCCTATCATTTGATCACCAAAATGAGGAAAAGATAAGAGGAGATAAAATAAATGAAAAGTGTTAAGCTTTATGCTAAGACCCACGACCTCCTGACTGATAAGGCACTTTAACTTATTTATGTTATTTGTTCTTCCCCTCTGAAGTGCTTTAAATTTTGAAAATATTTTACCAAAGCCAGCAGGGAAAACCACAAGATTTGTCCTCCTGTGAGAGTGGAATAGGAACAAGACTGATTTCAAGACCGTCTACTCTTGCCTTTGCTGTTCTGTCTTCACAGGAGTTGTGATCCTGCTCTGGGGAACAGAGGATGACCAGAGGTCAACTATGAATCTTTGGAAAAGGAAATGGGAAGGAAAAAAAAAAAATCCACTGAAAATAAGTAGAATCTATTCCCGTTTCTCTAGCCATCTTTCAATTGGATGCTTCAATTATGGATAAAGTGGTTCCTCTGGCTCCTATAGTTCCAGGATGTCTTTTATTTATATTTTTAGTGCCAGGCAGAACTTTGTTCCCTGAGTCCCACTCACCAGGAGATGACGGTTGGGTGGAGGTGGTAAGAAACAGAGAAGAGGACCCGGGTCTCCCAGTGAGGAAAGGAGTCTGTGTGTCACGTGTCCCCTGGAAAGATGGGGTGAGTGTGATGACAGCATAGAAAGTGATGACCCTGGCGAGAAGCAGGGAGGTGGAAATATAACCAAAGCCCAGTAGAAACCATCTCAAGGAGAAAGAAACAAGGGCATAAAAGCGGCCATATAGATCACATGTGGGGAGGACCAAGGCCCCGGGAGCGCTTTGCCTGGAAAGAACTGTACAGGTGAGCAGAGTTGGTCTTCCATTACTCAACAGCTCTTCTGTGCTGGAACCTGACCTTCCCATGTGCTTTCTTGGAAGCCCTATGTGCTGCATCCTTTTCAGGGCTGTAGGACATGGAGGAGGGACCAACACCTGTGTACGGTTCCCCTGTCTTTGCTTTTGAAGCTCTTTCTGAGCTATTTTGCTTGTTTTTAGGAGACAGCTACTAAACAGAATCACAGGTTGCTGGGATTTTTATCTCCTCTCTCTCCCTCCTTCCTTCCCTACCTTCCTTCCTTCCTTTTTTCTTTTTTTCTTTCTTCTTCTTCTTCTTTTTTTTTTTGTTTAAACTGAAGACAAGTTCTGTTCACACACACACACACACACACAAAAAAAATCACTAAGGAACACCAAATTCTGTGAGTATTTGCAAACTTTGAGCCACAGTCTACCTGTTTTTATAGGCAATGTTGGGGAAAATATTCACAATGATGATCCTCAGACAGCTTGCTGAGTGCTTTTCATAATGATGTGTCTTAACCCTTACTAAAACCTGGGACATAGGTCAATCCATTTTACAGATGAGGAAGCCAAGGCTGAGAGAGTTTACTGTAAGTTCTCCAAAATAACACTTGTCTCTTCTCACCCAACTCCTGGCTGCATTATAAACTCCTCGAGAGAAGGGCCTATGTCCTACGCACCCTTGACACTTTGGGCCCAACTGCTTCAAAATCAGTACTTCAATCTGTGTTAGTTTTTTAACTTACGGCACCACCTCAGCAGCAAATAGTTGTTGGACAGGAGGAGAGGCAATCGATAATGAGCTTGGCTTCTGAAACGCAAATTCTGGCTCGAGCATTTACTAGTTATTCAGATTTGTGCGGATTGTTTAACCTCCCTGCCTCTCAGTCTCCCCGGTTGAGAAATGAGGAATGGAGCCCCTACCACATGAAGCTGTTATGAGGAGTCAGTGGGTTAATATCCATGAAGTACCCAACACATCCATAAATGTGAGCCATCCGTATTAGTGTCACTACTGTGTTCTTAATTCTTAGCATTCTGCATGCATCATCTCGTTGAGCCCTTGCAATAAATCTATTCCAGTAAGAAAGAAGGCTCGGGAGATTAAACAGCTAGCCAAGCAGAAGGGACTAAGCAGTGGACGGGCTGGAACTCCAGCTCAGGTCTGACACCAGACCCCACCCTCAGAGGCTTTCTCAAGGTGGCTTACCTGACCAAGACAATAACAAATTAGCCCTGATTAGAGCAGACTACTGAATTTGTTCTCTGAGTTGTAACAGGAAGATTTGCATTTCAGCGTACTTTTTTAAAGAGTTCATTTATTTGAGAGAGACAGATAGTGAGAGAAAGCACAACAGATAGTGAGAGGCAGAAGCAGGCTCCCTGCAGGTAAGGAGCCCAATCCAGCGCTGGATCCTAGGACTCTGGGATCATGACCTGAGCCGAAGGCAGACGCTTAATGGACTGAGCCACACAGGCACCCTCGGAGTATGTTCTTACATGAAAATATTCCATCTTGTTCTTGAGGCTACCAGTATGTGGGATATTTTTTAAATGATGTGTAAGTCAAAACATTTTTTTTAAAAGATTTTATTTATTTATTTGACAGAGCGAGATCACAGTAGGCAGAGAGGCAGGCAGAGAGAGAGAGAAAAAGAGAGAGGGAAGCAGGCTCCCTGCTGAGCAGAGAGCCTGATACGGGACTCTCCCAGGATCTTGAGATTGTGACCCTGAGTCGAAGGCAGCGGCTTAACCCACTGAGCCACCCAGGCGCCCAAGTCAAAATGTTTTTAATCTGAGTGACGGCATCCACTTCATTGGCTCATATAAATGACATTAAATGGAATGTCCAAGGAGAGACCTCCCCTATCTTCAAGTGTGACTTGATCTGAGTGTTTAAGTAATACCTCCATGAATATCTCTCTCTCCATTTATGAGGCATCTTTCCACCTCTGTTAACTTCTTTTTCATCCAAGCTTAACTTTCTTAGAGGCAGGATGGCCATCAGGACCTCTGAACTTATATCTTGATAGTCACGTGTGTTGAGTAAGGGCTTTGTCTTCCAATTCTTCTGCCAAAAGTCCCGAATGGCATCTCATTCACTGGGAATCCAGTGCCCCTCCCCAAACCAAACCTTGTGGTCGGGGAAGCTCTGACTGCCCAGGCCTGGGTTAAGTGACAACCCCTCCAACTCCAAAAATAAAGTTGAGACACGTGGACTAAGTGTGGGGTTTGGGTGGCTCTGCAAAGGACACATTAAGTTATTATTACCAGGAGGAGGAGGAATGAATGGAGTCTAGGCAGAAAGGACCCATGTTCACCACGTGCTGTTCACTTGCAGAATAGATGTCTTGGGCTGGAGCGAGGAGACCGGATTCCATGGACATCCGGCTGAGGAACCTTACCCAGATCCCTTAACTCCTCATGGCTTCAGTTCTCCCAGTTGTAACGCCATCTAACATTCATGTACGGCTCCACTGACTTGCCACAATAACCCAATACTGTAAAGACTTTCATTAGCCTGTACTTTCACTTTAAAGAACAGAATATGAAAGTGCTGAAATAAATCGCTTTTCCAAGTGACTCCCAAGACCACGCAGCTGGAAAGTGGCTGAGTCAGCATCTGACCTGAGCCGGGCTGGCTCCTGAGCTTCCGCTCTTAACCATAAAGCTCTACTGCCATGTATGTGTACAATAATGAGACTTTAAAAAATGAGGTCCCCCTTTAAATTTTTTTGGCCTCAATATTCTGTATTTGGAAAAGAAGAAAAAGAGGGGGAGAGTAATTAATAACAGGGTGGAAAACCCTGAAAGCTCCACTTTACAAAAAATGCTGATTTGGAGGAATCCTGTAGACCTGGCCTCCATGGTTTCTTGTGTTCTTATCCCAGGAGGATGTTCCCTGAATGTGTTAACAGGGAGAGTGTTGCTCTGTGATTTCCAAATGAATTTTGAGTCTGTCTTTTCTAATAGACAGGCCACTAGGGCCTTTATGCATTATCAGTTTTGTTGCAGAAATATAATGACTTCCTAATGCACTTGCATAAAACCTACTTACTTAACAAAAACTTAATAGTCAAATATGACTGTGAGGAAGATATTCTTCTGCCTAACAGTTACGTCTTTTTCATTGTTTCCTTGTAATGAATTATTGAGCAAACATCAAGCTGACTTAAATATTCGCCTGCTTTAAGCAGCTTATATTCAAAATCTACATCTGGAACTGAGCTTTGTCACCAGATGACTTAAGGTTAAGGCAGTCTATAAATTAGTAACTTGCATCAAAGTGAAAAGTAGCTGCTTAATGTTGAATAATGAATAAGGCAAAGCCTTTTCGGGTCGATAGTTCATGGTTAGATAAATAAAAAATATTCCTGTAATGTGGAAAGTTAACGTATGTTAGATGGTTCAGTAATATGAAAGTTTAGGCCATAGCCTTTAGTATAAAAATGTCAACATTAAATGTATATTATATTCATTTTTTTTTTAACTTGTCCAACAAAAGAATACTTAAACTTCTTGAGGTCTGAAAGAAATTTTCAAGTTTGAGATTGCTCTGATGGAGGGGTGTATGTTCCAAATTGTCTTCAACTTGTTTGAGATTATTTTAGTTCAAGCTTCTCATATTAAGATAATATACTAAGATTTTTGAAGAAGTTACAACTAGTAAGATGATTCTAATTACCTATATGATAGTCACGTGACCTGGCCAGCACCAAGAATTTAGCAATCATGCTAATAATGTTTTTCTACTGAGTTCCCTTCCTAAAAACCCAAGTGGTATCTATAACAGCTACAAATACAGCAATAATAATAAACTGTTATTTATGTAGTGTTTTCATTGGGCCAGGCTTTGTGCTAAGTATTTTACTTACAGTTAGTCATGTAATTCTAACAAGTCTACAGAGCGGATATTACTATACATTTTTTTCTTTTTTTTGACAGTTAGGGTCAGAAAAGTTAACTAAAATTCCTTAGTTCACACAGCTGCTAAGTGGTATATTTCCTCTGAGGCTAACATTAAGGATTTAGACATTCCCAAAGTCCTAGTCTGAGGCTAACAGCTTCCTCTCAAGTTCAGATCAATTTGAATTCTAAACCCTGACACACGTGTAAAGTATCCCCTTGCCACTCCGTTAGGAGCTTAATAGTTCCTGAATAGAGAAGAATTTTTCTGTCATTGTTTCCCAAGAACTGGATCTAAAAACTCTTTTGTAGAAATAATCTTGAGGGTGATAAAGGTGACCAGGAATGGGAGCCCCCCCCCCCAGATCCTATGTTGTATTGACACTGAGCTCAGATCACTGGCAAGTTCTGCTCTTTAAGCCATTGGCATTGACTTTTTTAGCACAAAACACCACATGTATTATGCTGTCATCAGAGCCATCCTCGGCGATAATTGCAACATGCCAGCAATGAAAACACCCAGCCCTGGATCCCATGGCCTACTTCTGAAAGGAACTGCATGGCTTTACAATTATCACTCAGACTGGCAGGGAGAAGGGGAGGGTGGGACAGCAGCAGGAGAAGAAATCTTTTCAATCTGGATGAACAGATCAGCTGCCTGGGACACCATGCTGTTCGGGCCAGGCCAGGGTTCCTGTGACATCATGCCCTACTCTCATACTGTCAGCAGAATTCCCTGAGGACAGCAGCTGCTGCTGCCGCCTACAAATGACTATCTCAGCTCGCACCGCTTCCTCTTTCCTTCTTTTCTGTGAGGCTGCTCGTGTCCTTTCTGCTCACCCAAGGTGCTGAGCTGGGTGAAGCAGAGGCTGCTGGGAGATCACGTGTTCATGACAGCCAGGGGACACCACAGGGGAGGTGGCCCAGAACTGGCCATCTCCAGAGCTTCCCTGCCAGGGCACTGCAGATGGGTTCTAGGTGGGCCAAGTTACAGGTCTCTTTGGCGCCCAAGCCAGAAGGAAGGGACAATGGAAAGCTGGAGCCCCGGCAAGCCTCCTCCATTATTCCAGGATACGTTCATGTTGTTGGTGCGATGATGATGATGATGATGATGATTACTCTTTTTTTTCTTCTATGCCAGGTTGCAAAAGAGTTTGGGAAGTGCAGGTACTATGATTGGAAGAGACTCAAATAGTATTTCATTTATCATTAATAGCAAGGTTGAAGTACAAAGCACTCAAGGACAGCTAAATTCTTATTTGCTGGGAAATAAAGTATGTCAGATAGCTAAATTCTACCTCCTAATGACTCATTTTGTGATCTGTGATAAGACCATAATCATGTCCAAATAACCAGAAAATTCGTATGTCCAGGTTTTCAGGTGTCTGGGCTTTCATGGTTCAAAGTGAAGCTCCTTAACACTAGAGTCCTATGGGATTCTGAAGGGTCTGTGTGTCACTGAAGGTTAACGTGTCCCTTGTCATCACTGGGTATTGGCTTGCAGTCTAATTCGTGAAATTACAGTCTATATGTGATGTGGCATTACAATGTTTTATAGTTTTATCACCATAAATTTAGCTCTTCAGAAGTACTTGGACTGAGATTAAGCTAATTTACTAAATCCCCAGTAAGAAACCTGGGATTATGCCTTGGTTGTGCAGCTGTAACCACAGCACCCAGATTTTTTTAACTTCGTTACTTTGTCAACCAGGTTGATGGAGAGACTTGTCTAGGCCTTCTACTCAACAGTCACTATTTTTTCTTAAAATTAAGTGTGACACATTTCAAGATGCTATATTTTTTAAAGATTTTATTTATTTATTTGACAGGGAGAGAGAGAGAGACAGAGATCACGAGTAGGCAGAGAGGCAGGCAGAGAGAGAGAGGGGGAAGCAGGCTCCCCCCTGAGAAGAGACCCTGATGCTGGGCTTGATCCCAGGACCCTGAGATCATGATCTGAGCTGAAGGCAGAGGCTTAACCCACTAGGCCACCCAGGTGCCCCAAGGTGCTATGTTTTTAATAATGATACATAAAGAGAAGATTTAAAGAAATCAAGTCATATACTTTCTACTAATCCTTAACTTCTATCCATTTGGGTGTAAGTTAATCTGTGTCTCTAGACCACAGTGGATTGTTTCTTTCCTCTATTCTAAAGCAGATTATTCCTGGGAATTTGTCCATAGAATCCTAGGACTTTAGACCAAGTTGGCATGAAAGCCTTTGAGTCAATTTTCCCAGACAACAAAGCAAACCACCACCATATGCATTTAGCACGCATTGTCCTAAACCACTGCTCTTGCAATGGCAAGTGTCCATCTTCTTTTTTTTTTTTTTAACTTAACTGCAAATGTCATGACAGACTGTCCTATTAATATACTCTAGATATCCAATATTCTCTGATATTATCTTTTTTGATCAAGATTTCTTCGGCTCAACATTCAAATCCAATTTCTTCCTCTGCTCTTTCTTTTTGCATTCTGGAATCCAGGTTTTAAGTTGTGTTTACTGGGATTTTGTATACGATCATGTTCAAAGCAACCAACACCTTACCTATGACAAAACACTAGGCTAACAAAATCTTAAGCTACACTAGAAGCTGTTTTCTAAAAGTGCTAGTGTTTTAAAAAATTGCTAAATGAGGATTTTAAAGCACCTTGCACATGTGGATGTTCAATAAATATTAATTGACATGCATCCAATTTATTTGACATTTCCTTTGCTGTCAATCAATAAAAAATTATTAAACTGTGGCAGCCTGTGCAGAAGTCTGGGGAATAAAGACAAAGTATTAAATATTGTCTCTGCCTTGTTGAGTTGGCAATGAGTTGAGATTAAAGACCAACACTTGGGGGCGCCTGGGTGGCTCAGTGGATTAAGCCGCTGCCTTCGGCTCAGGTCATGATCTCAGTGTCCTGGGATCGAGCCCCGCATCGGGCTCTTAGCTCAGCGGGAGCCTGCTTCCTCCTCTCTCTCTGCCTGACTCTCCGCCTACTTGTGATCTTTCTCTCTGTCAAATAAATTAATAAAATCTTTAAAAAAAAATAAAATAAAGACCAACACTTGGACAACAGTAAAGTATACAAAACGGTTTCTGTTCAGCTACTTAAATTGGGGCAAAGAGTATGCATATGGCCTAATAAGGAAACATGGCTGATTTCTTGAGACCTGGGGCAGTCAAGTGTGGCCTTCTGAAGGCAGATAGCTGGGCCTGGGAAAATCTCAGACATAGGAAGTGAAGGCATCAGGACAGGAGCACACACACAAAACACCCCAGATCTTAACCATGCTCGATAAATTTGAGCTCAATTAATTTAATTCAGTGAAAAAGAAAGAGACATGATACTTGATTAGGAAGGACTTTGAAAGCCTGACTAGTGCAGCTTCTTATTTCACAGTATGTCATGTCTTCTCCCCTCCAAGCAAATACAAATTGGAGCTATTTTTAAAGGCCTGTAGGCAGATTTTACAACCTTAGGTGACTCGGTCTATTACCAGCCTTGTTAGGAAGCAAGTTTACCTGTGCAGATAATGTTAAGGTCCTGCCACCCTCTGAGCCCTGCTTCTTCCTTGTCCTGTCCTCTGTGATTTTATACAGAGTGCTGCTTAGTCTTCTTTGGATTAGAGGCCCTTTGAGTAGTTAAGTCTGTCTTTCATTTTCTCTTCTTTGTTCCCAAACTATTTCTGTATTCAAACATTCCTGTTTCCCTTCCTGCATGGTTTTTCCTTGTTCATTCTGGACCTGTGGAAGCCAAGAGGCCTGTGTCCCCTTTATTCCCTGCAGGCCTGTGGAGAAGTGATGACCACCCCCACCCCAAGTGAGAACAGCCTTCCACCAAGGTCCCCTCACTGTACCAGCCCCCGTGAGCACCCAGGAAATGCAGCAGGGGAAGAGGGAAGTCTGGTTCTAGTGGTGGCTATGAAATGAATAGATCATAGCTGCATCTCATTAGCAGCCTCTGGAACATGTAGCAAACCACCTCCCCGTGATCTGAGAGATGAGGATTACAGAGAAATGAGAACTGTGAAAGGAGAGAGAACTGTCTTGGATTCCTATTTCTGAGCTACACATCTAGGCCTCAGGGATGTTTTTTTTTTCGCTACATTGTGCATATAACGGGAGGGACGTGTTTCACCTTCACTAGGAATGGCCACTGGTTTCTCATCCTAAAGACCCAATGTTCTTCCTAGCGTTCCCTAGCTCAGGATCAAGACAATGGCTTTTTTTCTTGCCTCTAACCCCAACTTGGAATTCCTCTTCCTGATTTTCAAGGCATCCAGTAACCTGCTCCAGATGACCCATCCAACCACATTTTTCATGATCTTCTGCACTGTTCCCTTTGCTCTACTAGAGAGAACTATTCACCCACTCTGCATAAGGCACTCCAGTTCCTACCACTATCTTTCACTAACATGATAACAGAATATGGAAAGCTGTCTCTCCCTATCTCCTCTCTACAAAATCCAATGAATTCTTCCAGGCCCACTTCAGTTTCCTCTTAGAATTATAGAGTCTCAAAATTAGAAGGGAGCTTTAAGGTTACCCAATCCAGAACCTAACTTGCAACAGAATCCTATGGCTTGAAGAGGGAACTAAAACAATCCCAAGGTATGACAATATGGAAGGGAAAAAAATCAATTTATTTTTATAAAGTGGTGGCCAAAAGCCTGAGATGGAATCTTCACAGTGACCACTGGATTGGCACAGAGTAAATGTCTAACCTTCCTGAAAGTAGTACACAGATGAGATGGGGCGAGGGGATGCATCTTGAAGGTGGATGGAGGCATGAGGTTGGGAGGTTATGGCAGCCCCAAGGATTTAGGGACCTGTACTATTGTATTGCTCTCCTGTTAAGGTTCAAAGTTGACAAAATGGTGTCTTAAGGAAGAAGGGGCCCCAGGGAAGACCTCTGGGGTAGGCATCATTTTCTGGCTCTACTTTATAGGAAGTGTTCCTCCTGGGACATGCTCCAGGCAGCTTCAGGAGTTCTGCGCAAAGCATATATGCCTAAATTCATGTTTGGTTATGCACATTCTGAAGTCAGTGACACCTATGGGTCCATCTTTGCCCTTGAGAAGAGACTCTGCATTGTGAGCACCGCCTGGGCTGTCCCCTGAGAAGCCAGAAGATCAACGGGCTTCAACGTTGGCTCCTTGAGAGAGGTCACTTTGCTTAGTGAGAGACTATAAGTAAAAATAGACACCCCACTGTAGCCTCTTGGGCAAATGACTTATTCATGGGTTCTAAATTATTGAGGTCATTGAAGAGAGTGCTATATTTAATCTTTAGGAGAGGAGAAAATGGGGTGAACTGGGCTTTAGAGAAGACTGTATCTTCATAGGACCAAAGGTGGATGGGTAAACAATGATTGAAAAGAAGAGGGTGGACCCATGCACCCTGTGATGACCGCGTGTCCAATGGCCGACCCTCAGAAGCCTTGTGTCTGTAGATAGGTCTACCTTGTTCACAGCCACTAAGCATGAGGAAGGGCCCTTTGCAGAGCGGGGTTGGCATTGCAGACAGTGCTTCAGCTAGAGTGATGTTAAGAAGAGCTCTCCGGCACATAATAATGTCCCCACCTTTTAACACTTTTCCAGAACTTGAAGGCTTTGTTTTTCCCTTGAAATGCAAATGCTCCCTGGGAGATTTCACACAGTAAAGGTATATGAGTTGGCACCTCAATTTTTTGGTGCATGCTTCTGCAAGAAAATGAATCAACAGTTGAGAGAAAAATGGGATGCAAAACAGCCCTTGGGGTGAGGGGAGGGGAGGAGGATTGCATAGATGAAGGGCCTGGGATGTAGAATCATAGACATAAGGACCTTAAAAGAAAGAACAGAAAAATTGACAAAGGCAATCATATATTTGAAGACCAAGTAGTTTCCTGGGCTCTGTAATGAATCCTGGGTGATTTTCTCTTCTATCCATTTTTCATCCCTTTAGAACAACTTCTTATCTCCAGATTTGATCAATAAGTATTTGTAGACAGTATTTGTATGTTCAGCCTTATGTGTGGATTGATGGTTTTTTCACTCAATATTCCTTTAAATAAATAAATATATATATATATATATATACACATATATAAAAAATACACATATAATTATTTTATATATAAAACATATATAATTTGTGCATAAGACATATATTATTTATTTAGATTTATTTATTTTTCTTTTGGGGAGAGATCAGAGAGTGCATGCACAGGCGAGCAGCGGGGAGGGGCAGAAGGAGAGAGAATCTTAAGAAGGCTTCATGCCCAGCACGGACCTGTGCCTGGGCTCAATCCCACAACCCTGAGATCCTGACCTGAGCTGAAATCAAGAGTTGATTGCTTACTGGGTATTATATAAGACTGATGAATCACACACCTATACCCCTGAAACAAATAATATATTCTATATTAATTAATGTAATTTAAAAAAATTTTTTTAAGATTTTAGTTATTCATTTGACAAAGAGAGATCACAAGTAGGCGGAGAGGCAGGCCAAGAGAGGGGGGAAGCAGCCTCCCCACTGAGCAGAGAGCCCAACTTGGGGCTCGATCCCAGGACCCTGGGATCATGGCCTGAGCCAAAGGCAGTGGCTTTAACCCACCGGGCCACACAGGCACTCCTATAATTTAAAATTTTTTTAAAGCAACACAATGGGATGCCTAGGTGGCCCAGTTGTTAAGCAGCTCAGGTCATGATCCCAGGGTCCTGGGATAGAGCCCCAAGTCAGGCTCCATGCTCAGCAGAGAGTTAGTGTCCTGTGAATTAGTCTCTTCTCTTCAGGAGCTGAGCTTCTGAAGAGGCTAATTTATCACATACTTTTATACTGGTTGCTTTTCTCTCTCTCAAACTCCTTGTAGAGAAGGAAGCAACTTAACTTTGAGCTGCAAATAAACAAAATCTCCCACTCAGACTAGCTTAAACAAGAAGGACATTTCTTATCTCCTGTACTGAGAGGATTAGCTAAACGGTGAGCTGTAGGCTCGGCAGGTTGGGGTCCCAGTTCCACCTCTCTCTGTGTGTGATGTTCTACCTTCTTTTCTGAGTTGATCTCACCTTCAGGCCAGTAGGAAAATGGCTGTGGCGATTCCTGAATCCTTCAGTAGTGACAATATCCAGAGAGAAAAAATGCCTACAGGGGTGTGGAGACTTCTATAACTTTTCCAGTAGACTTAACCTCACACTTATTGACAGAATTGAATTACATGACATTTCTTCAAATATGTGAGGAAGCAGGATTACCATGACGGGCTGCAAATTGCCCCAGAACTGAGGACAAGGTCATCTTCCTCCAAATCACATGTGGTGAAGAAGGTGAGATATTTGAAGAGAAGGGAGGATGAACACTGGATAGACAACAAGTCGTGGACTGTGGCTGCCTCGGTCAGGCTTGGAAAGTCAGCTGTTAGATTTGGGAAATTTGAACCTAGTGGTTCAACACAGTCATTACTAAAAAAAAAAAAAAAAAATCAAGTTATATAAGCTTACAAGGAAAGTATATTAAAGCAGAGGTAACAGGGGCGCCTGGGTGGCTCAGTGGGTTAAGCCGCTGCCTTCGGCTCAGGTCATGATCTCAGAGTCCTGGGATCGAGTCCCACATCGGGCTCTCTGCTCCGCAGGGAACCTGCTTCCCCCTCTCTCTCTCTGGCTGCCTCTCCGTCTACTTGTGATTTCTCTCTGTCAAATTAATAAATAAAAAATCTTAAAAAAAAAAAAAAGCAGAGGTAACAAATACTCAAAAGCCATTAATTCCTAATGATTTTTTACTACATCACATTATTGTTTATACTTCTGCTGTTATTTGCAGTTGCAACTGCGTGGTGGAAATACTAAGTCATGGAGAGCGACCATGCATTCTCAACCCTGCATTCAGGGACATTACACTGCCCATTTGAAAAAAAGCCATGGTGTGAGTATTTACACCATGGAGAGAGTCAAATGGGTGTGATATATTGCTTTGCTGATTGCCTAGATTTAAGGTGGTGATGGAGAAAACGTTACCCATGCAGATTAAATTTAAAAGTGTGTTGTCTGGGCACCTGGCTGGCTTAGTCTGTTAAGTGTCTGCCTTTAGCTCAAGTCATGATCCCAGGGTCCTGGGATTGAGCCCCGCATCGGGCTCCCTGCTCAGCAGATAACCTGCTTCTCCTTCACCCCTTGCTCTTTCCCTACCCCACCACTGCTCATGTTCTCTCTCTCTCCATCAAATAAATAAATAAAATATTTTTTTAAAAAAGTGTGTTATGTCTGTAGCTATTATATTATGAATAGCACAAAATATTGAAGAAATGTTCCTCCAGGTTTCAAAAGCCATTATTTGAACCAGCACAGTCATTTGCATCATTGACAAATATCTTCTTCATTTCACTTTCATATTACTCATTAACATAAATGAGCATATCAACCAACATTCAGATCAGAGTTACATTCATCAACAAAAGTTCAGAAAAAAATAAACAAAAGCATTCTGTGAGAATCAATTGGCTTTATGAAACTTACAATTGTAAAAATTTCCTGAAGAACAGATCAGCAATCACCAGATTTTCTTTTTTTTTTTTTTAAAGATTTTATTTATTTATTTGACAGACAGAGATCACAAGTAGGTGGAGAGGCAGGCAGAGAGAGAGGAGGAGGAAGCCGGCTCCCCGCTGAGCAGAGAGCTCGATGTAGGGCTTGATCCCAGAACCCTGGGATCATGACCTGAGCTGAAGGCAGAGGCTTTAACCCACTGAGCCACCCAGGCGCCCCTCACCAGGTTTTCTATACCTCTATCCTGTCACTCAGTGGTAGGATGAAAGAAAAGTTTTTGGCCCTTGGAAATTTGTGTTAAATTTTGACTCTCTTCCCAGGCCAGATGTGATTTGGAAATACGCCCACCTTGTGGAAGTTGCTCTCTGGGCTTTATTCCCAAAAGATGGTTTCTCTTCTCAGTAAATGTGATACGTGTTGAAATGGAAAATGAAGGAAACCCAGTCATTATGGTTTCCTCCATAATCTTGTAACTCTTTATTGCTTATTTCAATCATTATTCTCTTTTAGGTTCTCAATATGGTGAAAAAAATTTGACATCTCACCTATGGTTATTTATTTATTATTATTATTATCAACATAAGGGCAATAGCAGTCATTTATTGGTCCTCTGCTATGTGTCAGGCAGTAGGTCAAATACTTACCTACATCTTCTCTAATCCCCATAACGACTACCCAGATAGAGATAAGCATTTTTCTGTTTACAAATAAAGACACTGAAACCCAAATAGATTTAATAACCAAGGTTGTAATGAGAGTCTGTCTGACACCAAAGCTCCCTTTTTTTTTTTTTTTTTTTTTTTTCAGTATACCAGGACTTCTTTCTTCCTTCAGTAACTCATTAGGACATAATCCTGTTGGGGAAACATATTGAATGATGACATTTCAAAAGTTGCATGTGGAAAATATTAGGTAATAATCCACATTGGATATTCTTACTTCAAGTCTGGCCATCTGCTAACTGGTTCATTAATGGTGTTGATTTGTTTAAGAATGCGCTTGTGGTCTCATCACACGTGTACAAAGGTCAAATGGAACCATGGCAGTAAGAGCTCAGAGACACATCCTGAAAGCCTAGCAAAAAATCTGGGCACACTGAGGCACCAAGTCCTCTGTTTCATTTGCTTTATAAACCACTTGGTATTTGGGTCTCAGAAAGTAGGCTGACTTCAGTCTCTTAAAATAGACCATACACAATTTTTTCAGATTTCATTGTGTAGGTGACATGCCATACAGGTCCAGCAGTTCCAGAAATGAACTGTGCCCTATCTGAAAGGGCCGTTGTTTTCCTGGTGGGATCCTAGCCAGAAAAAGGCTGCATCTGGTGTGAAGCCAACCAGGCAAGGAGCAAAAAGCCTTTCGGTGAAGTGATTCTTTACTGTTACAGAACATCTTTATTCTAAATCTCATATGGTTCAATCAGAGGAAATAAAAGGGGGCCAAGGCATAAGTATAGAACCATTCCTGGCACCCACAACCAAGTGGCATCATACCTACAGAGAGAAAGTCTATCGCTGCCATCCTTTTACTTCTCTGGATTGCTTCTACATATCAGAATCAAAAACAGATGGAGATGCTTTATATTACAACTATGGAGATGCTCATGTCATTCTCGATCAGAATAGGCTTGTCCAAGTTTTTAAGCTCTACCCAGTCCTGAGATAGTAAGTTCAGCCTCACCCAAGAAGATTGTCCCTTTATTAGATCATCGACATGAGCAATGAGAGGAGACATGGAATAAATGAAGTATCACTAAAAGGCAACAAAGTCTATGGCAATGCCTTCGAAATGTTTTCCTCCTGCACTTAGTTAAAGAATTATGCAAAACTACATACCCCTGACATATTTTTAAATTTACAAGTTTTACCATATATTTTTATAGTCGCAAAGGATGTAGTTTCTAACATACAGTATGTTGCATATCTGCATTCAAGATTTCTTCAACAAAACCTTCAAGTTACAGATTTAGAGGAGAGTCTGGCTGGTTCAGTTAGTTAAGCATCCAACTCTTGACTTTGGTTCAGGTCACAATCTCAGTGTCTTGAAACTATAGAGCCCCACATTAGGCTCCACACTCAGAGGGGAGTCTGTCTGCTTCTCTCCCCGCTCTTTTCCCTCAAGCCCCTCAACCATCTCTCTCTAAAAAAAAGAAAGAAAAAAAAAAACTTCAGCTAAGTTATTTAATATGCATGCCCCCTTGACAACCTTCTCCTAAGTGTGAGAGAGAGAATGGCAGAGACCAGTGTCTGTCGCCTGGGTGACATAAAGCCACTACACACTTCAAAATTTCTCATTCAACCCTTGTTGGCTTTCTTTTGGATAACTCTCTCTCTGGAGTGATGTGTTCTTGATTTGAGCATTTGTTTTAACTTCCAGAGCAATGGACTTGGTAAGATTAAAGATGGTTCGTGTGCCTTTCTCTTCAATAGGAGGGCATCTCGTGAAGGTGGAGACAGAAAGGAGAAGCTGTGGCAGAAGAGAAGTTCTAAGACAAAGTATTTAGGGAAGAGTTATAAGGAAGTCAAAAGCATGAACGATCATCCTCTCAAAGCTTTCAGTACCATGTATGGCTTGGAAAACCTTTCTTATCCCCAGTAATAAGCAAACAATTTTTTGAAAATCCACTGTTTAAGCCATATGCATGGAAACAAAGAGGATTTTGTTGTCAGGACTCTGTGATTATGAGTTTTGGGTCTTTGAGTAGAAGTCACTCCCTATTTGCCATAACTTCTGGTGATGGAAAGATTTCCTCCTTATGTTGAGACATGACACAGAGAGAATTTCCCTTTAAGCTCATGAAGCTGAAGTGACAGAGCCCCCTTGCTTTCATAGTCTTTTCCAAGCTGTTGGAAGGGTATATAACATGAGTTTACAATGCCATATATATTTTTTAAATTCTCAAAGGAAGTACTTTGGTGTTCTGTTACTTAAAGAGCATACCATCCCCCAAAATGTATAAACTTCCCACCCCATTAGGGTTTCTAGACTCAGGAGATAAAATTTCAGGATATTCAGTTACATTTAAATTTCAGATAAACAATTAGTTAGGATTTAACAATTAATTGAAACAATTAATTAATTAGAATATTTCATTATTCTAAATATTGAATGAGACATAGTTATCCTAAAAAAAAGTTCTTGTTAATCTAAAATTTTGTCTAGCAGCAAATTTTATCTACTGCCCTACATTCTTCCAAACTTCAGTCCTCCTAGTTTGGACTCTCAATGACAAGGTAAGCTTTGCCATTGCCAAATCAGGTGAAGATATTTTTAGCTTTGTATTTCTAAACTCTCCTCAGACTATAATTTGAGACTTTGAAAGTCAGTCCTGACTGATCTTATGCAACCTTATTTTTTGGCACATTTTGCTGCAGAAACACAGATCAAAATAATTTCCCAACTCTGTGGGAAAATAAGAAACTGTTTCTTCTCTACTGACAGACAAGGAAACTCTGCAATGTCACTGTTGTACTTTATGTTGGGATCTAGCATGGGGCATTTGTGTTTGGAAAGAAAACCCCTTAACTGGCTACAGAGAAGCAACAGGCTGAACAAGGGAAGGGAGAGCTTGGCTCAGGAAGATTTTGTTGCAGGGTTTCTGGGTGGCTCAGTCATTAAGTGTCTGCCTTTGGCACAGGTCATGGTCCCAGGATCCTGAGACTGAGACCTGAATTGGGCTCCCTGCTTGGCGGGAAGCCTGCCTCTCCCTCTCCCTCTCTCACTTAAAAAAAAAAGATTTTGCTGCAATAGAAAGTTTTAGAGCAGCGTTTCTCAAAATTTTGGACCCCAACCTACAGTGAGAAATACATTTTTCATAGTCATCCACAAACACACCTCCATATACATATGATTGAAATAAAAGTTTCATGGAACATTCACCATCAACAGGTATTATGTAAAATGAACACTGATATTTTCTACTCTGATTTCTCTCTCCCTCTTTCTCAGAGCTGATTGCACTCAAATGATTTTACAACCAACTGATGGACCTCGATCTGTGGTTTAGAAACCACTGCATGGAACTGCTTGGGGTTTTCTCCAAAAGAAAAGGAACTTGCATCACAATGTATATCAATGAGCTGCTTCCTTCCTTGAGAAGATCTTGCCAGGGAAAGCAATGTCTGCTGAACCGTGCACTTAGCAAAGTTGGTTCAGCTTCTGGCGAGAGTTCCTTATCCTGTCCGAAGAGGGAATATACAGTTCCTAGGGAGCACCAGTCCCTCCAATGAACCACCTGCAAGCTAGCGTCTGACAGAAGAGATGAGACAAGCCCGTGGAGCAGGGGTCCAGAGGAGCAGAGAGGGGATACAGAGCACGAAGAGGGTGGAAGAGGAATGGTGAGTGCCTCTTGGAAAGCCCATGAGCACACATCACGGAGACCATGGGACCTGACTTGGGAGAAGGTGTACATACATTCTCAGGGATCCCATCCAACTAGAGGAGAAAGTCCCTTTCAGACAATTTCAGAAATTTAATCCCTGCATGCAGGGGAAAGGATCAGAGAAAATGTGAAGCTTTTACTGCAAGATGTGTGAAATTGTGAAGATTTTAACTGCTTATTCTTATCCTGAAAAAAGCAAATTCCATCTCTCTCTCTCGTATCATTTCCTTTCTCTGAGAGTCACCAATTCTTTCATCTGGTCCCTCCATCTCAGTTAATGACCTTGTCTTACACTTTTTAGAGAAAATGAAAGCTCTCAGAAGGGAATTCCTTCACTTTTTCTCTACTAACCCTATCAGCCTACCAGCACTGTCCTCAGTCTCCCATCCCAAAGAACGTGCTGCATGTCGACATGAGGGAATGAAGAGAACCTCTATTACCCTATGACAAGCCCAGCCTACAAACCTAGATTATATCGCTGGGATCTACCGAAACAGGAAAACAAGGAAGAGACAGGTAAGTAACACTTAACAAAACAGATCCATCTGGCTACCAAACGGCTTTATTCTAATTGCATTCTAAATCTCTGATTTGGAGAAGAAAATAACATGGATTATCAGGCTTAGGTAGCATAAAGAGTTCAGCCACTCCTTTGGAAAATTGTCTCTACGTCATGCTGGTTGGCAGAAAGCTGTCAACTGCCCATCCTTCCCCGTGTGATCAGTTCCCACCCCACCGATCTTTCCAGCACTCGCATCATTGACTACCTTCTCTCTTCAGCATCTTCCATTCTTCCCTCTCTACCGGAGTCTTTCCCAAACATCCAGATATGTCCCAGTATATCCTGTCTTTAAAAATGGGCTTCTGTTTATTCCAAGTCCTCCTCCAGGGACCACACTCTCTATCTGTTCTGCTTCACAGAGAAGTTTCTCTAAGGAGTTGCCATCTGCATTTACTCTCTTTTGCTCGTCTGCCTTCAGCACCTACCACTGCACTAAAAATCCTCTTGTTATAGAAGTCACCAGTGAGTTTAGTATTGCTAAAGCTAACAGGGACTTTTCATTTCTCACCTTCCTCAATATTTAGACACAGTTCTCTCTGCCTTCTCCTTGAAAGACTAGGATCTTGACATCCCCGATAACACACCTACTCTCTTGGCTTTCCCTCCTATTTTCCGGCCATCCCTCCTCTAGCCTTTACTGGCTTACCCATCTTGGACTGATCTTTGCCTGTTGGGATATCTCCCTCCCATCAAAAAAAGATACTCCCTTAATATTCCCCACTTGGGTAAATGGCAACTCCATTCATTCGATAGCTCGTAGATCAAGTCTTGTCAACTCCACTTCCAATGCATATGGCAAGTCTGTTCACTTTACTCCATCTCCATTGCTACTACCCCAGGCCAAGCCACCATTATACTTCACCTCTACTCTTGCCATGGTTTCCTTATTGGTCTCCCCATTTCTAATTTCACTCTGTCTCCACCCCACCCACCCATCTATCTCTCATAGGGCAATTACGGTAATATCTCTGAAACATAAATCAAATTATGTCACTCCCTTGTTTGAAAATAAGAAATCATTTCCCTTTGAACTTAAAACAGAATCAAAGCTTCTGAACGTAGTGTACAAGGCTCTGTGGTATCCAAGCCCTGCCCACCTCTCCAGCCTCACCTTCTTCCATTTTCCTACTTCACTTTCTAGTTTCCTGCCACACAGCCCTTCTCTTAATTTCTTATATGGTCAAGATCTTCCTCACTTCAGGTTCTCTATACACACCACACAGTCCCCTCTTCACTCATTGCCCCCTTCCCACCTTACCTGATCATCTATCCATCAGGTGGTGGTTGAAATAGTAATCTTTTAGAGAATCTTCTCTCAAATCAGCTGCTTAACTGACTGAACTACCGAAGCAACCCCAACAGATACTTCAATTTATAACTAAATAATTATCTCTATGTTTTTGTGTTTGGTTGCTTACTGTCTGTTTTGTTCATGTAACCACAAGTTTCACCAGGCTGGTGCCTAGAACAGTACCTAAAATGTTAGTAAATTGCGCAACAATTTTTAAATGAATGAATGAGGACTATGATGACCATTTCACATGTCTGCTAAATATTGACAAACTCTCTCTCTTTCAACTTTTTTGACATGTACTTCACACAATACATGTAATAGGGGTCAGACACCTGTTTATTATCATCTACCAGTGGTGTGCTGGAACGGGCTGATCCAGGTTTAAGACAGCCAGTTCTCGGCTTCACCTCCCATTTTCACATTTAGTGACATTATGTTGGTAACCATGATGGAAAGACTTATATCACAAAAAAATAAGCAAACAACAACAACAAAAAGACTTTCTTTTTCCTTTGAAGAGCCACTTTACCAGCACACCACTGACCTGTCTACACCCAGCCTCATGTTAATAATTATGGAGCCACCATTAAAAACAAGTCATTGTTACTGTTTGGTACGAGGTTTCCCTTTGGTAAGTAACTTTCTCTTGAAGCCATGCTCATTCTTCCAATCACATCTCTAACCTGCTGGATGGTCTGACAAGATGCTTTGCCCTTTTCTTGGCCCTCAATTTCCTTATCTGTGGAATGAATGGTCCAACCTGATTGTCTGTAAGGTTCTTTATAGCTCAGAAAAATTGCATGGTTCTAAATGGTTAGGCATGTGAACCACATTTCTAAGCGAGTCTAAGAAGAAGTCTAAGAAAATGTCATTGTAATACTTCCTTTCCTATGATTAAAGGACTCCCAGGAATTCTATTCGGGCACAAAAGGGTGAAGTAAAATGACCATTTTGCTACAAAGTTAAGTCCGTTTTCTTTTAGCCAAAGAAGGGATTTGGCATCTGAGGCTAGCAGGAGACCTCATGGGTTTTCCCCACGTATACCATTAAGGAAATCCAGTAACCATTTGACAGGGAAATAAGGTCACTATTTTTAAATCAATAGGAAAAGGGCAGAACAACAAGAGAGATGATTTATTCTGTGACCAGAGTGCATAAAATTGACTGGAGAAACTAATCGAATCAGACTTGATAAAACTGATGCTGCCTTATATTCCCTGTGCCTAGAAGCCTTGTCAGAGCTGATCTGCTATACTTCCTGATTTAAAATACAGACTGACTTCTCCACCCCTTCTGAGTGGCAATCCAGCTGCATGCATTTCAATTCTTGTTTGTTTTTTAATCACTGTTATTAAAAATAATGTGAAACTTGATGAGGCTAAGTAATGGCAAAATGGTGTCTATTGACACCTGACACCTACCGAACCCCCAGGTAGAGCTGGTTCTGGGCTCTCAAGGGCCTCTTTCCACTCTCCCTTTTTTGTGCCCCTCCTCAGCCCCAAAGGCAGGAAGAGCCGCTGCCAGGTTGGCTTGTTCAGCCCACTCATCTCAAGCTCCCCTGAAGCTGCAAGGCGGCAGGAAGCCAGCCTGATGTGTTCTCCCCATTCAGCACAGCCCAGCCGGGGCTCTGCTGTGCTGTGGGTCGCCATGTTGGCATCCGGCTCTGAGAGAGGCAAGGCTGAAGTCTTCCAGGTCTGGAGTTACCAGCCCAGGGGGCTGTGGCCATAGCAGAAAATGAGGCTCAGAGCTGGGCCACCCCAGAGGGCAACTAGACATTTGTTTGGGCCTGAACCTTTTGCTCTTCCCAGATGGAAGATGAAGACAGTGAAGATCTGGTACTCAAAATGGTTGAATCCACCCTCCATTTCATAGATGTCTACACCAAGTGTAGAGAGGTGAGTGTGGCAGGCCAAGGGGCATAAAGACACAGTTTCTGCATTTGAAGAGTTCACCATCTAATGTGTGAGATTTTATATGAACAATGAAGCAGAATAAGTGGTAATATAAGCGTACGTGCAGGTTGCTATGGGAGCCCAGAGGGGATATCTTAGACCAAAAGAAGCTACCACATGCGCTGTGTTGTGTAGGAGGAGGAAGAGTCAGATGATGTGGGTTAGAAAGGGAGTTGCAGGCAGAGGGATGTGCACAGAGCATTAACAGTCTGGCGCGGTGGGGAATCCCAGGCAGTTTGGTGTAAGAAGGACGCAGAGTTGGAAAACAGGGCTGGAGACTCAGCTAAAGTGGGAGGAAGCAGCCAAGCGAGGGAGGGATTTGAAAGCCTTGGGAAAGAAACTGACCTCTGTTCTGCAGGAGTTTGAGAACTACCGAAGAGTTCTGAGTAAGGAAATTATATAACCGATTTGTGTAGATAGATCCCTCTGGTGCAGGGAGAGGATGGATTTAAAGAGAGTAAGACTAAAGGCAGGCAGATCCATTAGGCTTTATGTGAAGATATCAGTGCTCCAAAGCAGTCATGTTAGAGACAGAAAGGAGGGAGTGAGTCTGAGAAGTATTTAGGAGGTTAAGATCAGAAGAACTAGAAGTACTTGAGGATGGACTAAATACAGGGAGTGGGATGATGAGGGAGAAGGATTTGCCTGGGAAGGCTGCCAGGTTTCTTGCCTGAGTGCAGTGGGTAGAGCTGTATTTTGCAAAATATTTGCCAGCTCTACTGGATATGTGATGGTATTGCATCAAAAGTGGCTATATCCTCAGATAAGTTTGTGAAATGTCAACTTAAACAAAACTAAGCCAGAGCTCTCTGCTGCAGGACTTCTCAGAGCCTTTAATATGTTGCAGCCCCTGCTAATAATAATAACTATCACTGTTAAACATTTACAGAAGTTCTACTTATTATGTGTGCTTTGAGCAATTTGGAAAGAACCAAAGTCCCTGAGAAAACTGTTCTGAAACTTGAAAATAATGTGTGAGGAAATACACAAATAATGAACTAATAATGTAGTAATATGGGTCATGAAGCAAGAAGCTCTCAATGCAGGTGATATGAGCCAAAGGCACTGTGGGACATGGGCAGATAAAAAACTAAATCTTTAATACACATTATTTTAGGTCCCCCTAACAACACAATGAGGTATGTATTTCGTACCTATTTTACACGTGGGGAAATCGGGGGTCATAAAGATTAACTAACCAACCAAAAATTCCACACATCTAGCAAGGAGTAGAATCTCATCCTTAACAATTGCATCATATCATTTCCATGTGCTAATGGACATGGTAAATCTACAAGGAAGGGAAGGTATAGCCTGTGTGTCTCTCAAACTTAAATAACCACAGAACCCTACATTTATGGAGCATCACACAGGATGAGTACTCGAGGTATATTTTGTGGAGAATAATGCTGTTAACTAAGATGAGGAGTGCAGACTGGTAAAAAGAGAATTGTGTTTACACACATCCTCTCCAGGTAAGGAGATACATAAGAGAAATACAGCTAACGTGTTATAGAAATCCAAAGTGGGCAGAGGTCGCTTCCAATATTGATGTCCAGGGAAAATACAAGTTAAGATGTCATCAGTTGCTGGTAAGAGAAAGCCCCACAAAAACATGGCTAATGAAAAAAATTTACTAAAGCACAGAACAAAACCCACAGATAGGACAATCGCCCTGTTGGTTAACTCTGTGGCTTGACATCAGTATCAAAAATGCAAGATTTTTTCTGTTTTTTCTGCTTTGCCATTTTCAATATGTTCCATTGTCCTCGGAGGCCTCAAGGTGGCCGGCGCGGTTCCAGATGTCAGGGGCAGATAGCAGAACTGACGTGACCATTAAGACAGCACGTTGGCCACTCACTGGGCTCTCGGTCAGGAGGGGCGAAGAGGGGAGGTATAAAATGACGTGACTAAGAAAACATCTCTTTCTACTCTAGGGGGAAAAAGGTGACACTTCCTGCTAAAAGCATTTCGAACATTTCTTGAGTCCATTGCCACATCGGGATTGAACCAGGCTACGTAAACACAGACACAGAGCACTTACTTGGGTTGAGAAGAATGAGCAGCCCTGAGCAGGCAGGTAGCCGGTGCTCAGTGGAGCGCACCGGGGGGAACCAAACCTCTGGGTCCCAAAAGCCGATTGAGGGAGCACACCACGATGACGGAGAACATCGAAGTAAGGGCCAGCCCAGCGCAAGGCATGTCCTCTGCAGAGAGCATAGGCCAGGAGCACTGCGAGCCCAGACACACATCAGAGATGACCAAAGTTTATTATGAGGGGCGCCTGGGTGGCTCAGCCGGTTAAGAGTCTGCCTTTGGCTCAAGTCCTAATCCCAGAGTCTTGGGACTGAGCCCCACATCGGGCTCCCCATTCACTGGGGAGTCTGCTTCTCCCTCTCCCACTCCCTGTGCTCATGTTTGCTCGCTCTCTCATTCTCAAGTAAATGAATAAAATTTTAAAAAAGAAGGAAAGGAAGTTTATTATCAGTTCCCTAGTGGGTTGTGTGATAGACTGTCACAGGCCTCAGCCGGACGTGCGCTGAGAGAGTGCATTCAACCAGTTCTCAAAACCCCTAGGTTTTCATCATTCAGAAAGAAATTCGAGGCTGGGGAAATATTTTCACCTGACTTTTGATACTCTGAAAACATTACACAAAAACTTCCTTGACACTCGAAGTTTCTCTTTTTGCAGCATTTGAACAGTACTCTTCTTCCTCTCTTTAAGTTTGCTACCATCTTTCTTCTTCCTTTTTCTTGCATTTTTAAGGACATTTCATTTCCTTCTTCCTTGCCCTTCTCATTTCTTTTCTCATTTCTTTGACTTATAACTTTGTATCTGCTTTCGTTTTGTTTTGCCCTTTTTTTTTTTTTTTTCCATCAGTGTTTTTCAGTGAATTCTCACCCAGCCAGGGATGTCTATGTTGGTCTGTAAATCCTTTGGCTCTATTCTCTTCCTTGAGAGATTTTATATACCACATGTTCACTTGTTCCATCTCTTGAATACCCTTATTTCTTTTCCTAGTCTAGTAGAAATGTGCTGATTTCTGACACTCTCTACAAATCAGATCTTGCGCCAGTTCGCCTAGCTCACTCCCCTTTTAATGTAAAGTACAAAAGGCCAAACCACAATAAATAAGTAACCTTTCATGTTGTTGACATTCTGACTAAATACTTGCTTCTACGGATCACTTCATTAGGTCATGTTCCTTTCACTTTTGCCCAAGGCTATGGTTATGGTTCTGTTCTAAAACACCTTCCTGATTGCAGTAGAACGGTTCCCAAACTTTAAGTACTCGAAACCACTCTTCTTTCAGATTTCTTTGTGGGTTGTTCACAGAGCTGTCTCTTCCTAATTCTCATTGAAATCCCACATTCACAGAGGTGGAGAAAGAACAGATTTATTAATGTGTGTATGTCCTCAGCTTCCCCATGCCCTACTCCCCTCTCCTGCTAGAACCAGGTAAAGGGGAACACACAGCTTTCTTTAACTAAGATGGAGAATATCTAGAGATGGCAGCCTCTGGTAAAAGCTGGAGAAAGAGAGGAGGCCATAGCAAGAAGCTAAGTGATTCATAGAAGAAAGAGGTGGGTGAGAAGAAGACAACAGTTAAAGAAAAAGCCAGTCGGGAGAGAGAATTATTTGGTGTGCAAGCAGTTCCAGAATACCTTCTCTCAGTTGGGGAGGAATAGCTTCCAAGAAGCTTCTATGAGGAAATTGCCATTAGGGTAAGCACAGAGGAACAAGAGAAAGTCAATAGTCAGGTGACACTTAGGCCAAATCTCCAAACCAGGTCTTCATACCTAACCTAACTGCAGTTTCAACTTTCCTCAGAAAGTAGTCTTAGCTGGTCAGGAATTTTCCAGTCAGCACCAGTGAGGTAATGTGTCATGGGGCTCTTTCTGTCCCCTAAGGGAAGATGAGGTAATAGGCATAATAAGGCCCTCTGCTCTACTTTCTGAGGGAAAGTGACCTTGCCTGGAACAGTCCTTTCTTTCCTTTTGTTAATAACGTCCTGGTCCTAGCACTTTAACTATAAAAGCCTTCCATTTTGTATAGCTCTCCCAAATTCCCCTCTGCTTGCTAGGTGAGATGCTGCCCCATTCATGAATCACTTAACAAAGCCAATTTGATCTTCGAATGAACTTGTTGAATTTTTGTCCTTTAATAGGTTTCTTCATCAGCCTCATTTAAAAGTAAGACACAATGGAGATCACATCAAAGCTGAAGCATATGCCCTGCACTGTCCCCCACTCCCCAGATCCTCAAATTGAATGAATTTCTGAGACTTACATTCATTATTTTTAATAATGAACCTTGTCCTAAGTATGTAACATCCCTTCGGGTATTTGCTAATGGTGATATAAAGTGATCATGGCTATCTCAGTATTAAAGACATTTCTTTCATCTTTATCTCATCCCCTTGATGTGTTTGATGTAAAATGAGTGGAATATATTAATGCAGGAGAACATGTATATGACTTATAAAGAAAATATAAATATATTTTGAGGGGCAGTGCCCCAAATTTCGATTGATGGGGTGGGTCTGTTACCAGGTGAATTGAAGATCCCCCCAGGCCCTGGATCCTTGACTCAACCTCTCCCAAAGGTGTCCTTGAAAGTTCCTGGCCTTATCTCAAGACAGAATTCAAGGACAGGTACACAAGAGAGCAGATGATTGACACAAGTGGGAAAGTTTATTAGAGCAAAATGTATACTCGAGAGATATGAGACCAGGCAAGATAGAGAGAGAGCTGTATGTCTTAGAGGCTGGGTTTCTACCTTTTATTCACAGTTGTCAACTAAAAGGCAGAATATTCATTACTTGCAGTGGGAAATAGGGTTTCCCACTTTTTCTTCCTAATTTGGTTGGGGGTTTTCTGTCATGGCATCTGCCACATTGGGCCTGTATAGTTTTGAATAAGGAAAGGGTTAAGGTATAGACAGGGAGAGGTAGGGGGGTCCCTGGTTGGGCTCTGAAACTACTTCTGTAGGGCAGAAACTCAAAGACAGAGAGAACAAAAGATAAGGAGGCAGACCACCTGGCCTTGGATGATTGGGGGTATTTTTCTTTGGAGGCTACAGTGTATCATAGAAAATAGCCAAACCTCAAGGAATTAAGTCATTAGGGGGTTATCAGTAGTCCATGCTCAAACCAAGATGGCATGAGAAACTCAAGGCGCAAGTTTCCTAGTCCATTCTTTTTTTTTTTTTTTTAAGATTTTATTTATTTATTTGACAGACAGAGATCACAAGTAGGCAGAGAGGCGGGCAGAGAGAGAGGAGGAAGCAGGCTCCCTGCTGAGCAGAGAGCCCGATGCGGGACTCGATCCCAGGACCCTGAGATCATGACCTGAGCCGAAGTCAGCGGCTTAACCCACTGAGCCACTCAGGTGCCCTCCTAGTCCATTCTTAATAAAAGCTGCCACTAGAAGCCCTAAGTGCCACCCCCTTTGGGACCCTTCTCACTCCAGAGAGCTTCTGGTCTCCTTTCCACTCTCACCTTCACTTAACAAACTTTCACTTCACCCTTTCGTGCCCATGAGATTCATTCTTCAATTCCGTGAGACAAGAACCCTATAATCCTGTAACGGTTTGATCTAGCTTCTTGTGGTGTGCTGCCAGGACAGACTTCTGACTTTGCCAATAGCTGGCCATGACTTTGTTGCTTGGCCTCCAGCTATCCTGTTGGAACACAACTAACTGCCTATTCTAAGGTATCACTTAGTATACCCTCATTAGGCAGCCAGCTTGGTGGCAGCCTTGACTCTCAGAGGAGTACTGACCATCTTCTGGTTGCTTCTCAGTCTCTAGGAATGGCTGAGTTGAGAAATGGGTTGATGATAATAACCCATAGGCATTGGATGGGCAGTGCTTTCTCTCTGGTAAGTCTTTGAAGGAAGAGCTTCGGTCTGAGATGCAGATTTTTCCTGCCCTGGGAGGCTGGTGTCAACAGGGGCAGAGAAAGAAACTCTCACTGTGATTCCTTCTGCTCTAGTTGGCACTGAGTGTTGTGGACGCTAACTGGGACAGAACATGGTGCTCCCTAGCCCCGTCTTCTGGTTTGAAATCTCCATATGCCTGAAAATCAGAGACTTGTTTTTCTGGTTTGTGCTTGGTTTCTAAATAAAGCAACAGATGTTTTGTTTTTGCCTCTTTCTTTTCTGTCCATGTCTCCTAATGTGGGTGATATTAACCAAGTGTGACAGGTTTCAGGTTTTTATTTATAGCAGTGGAAAATGGTTTTCATGTCTTTGCAGAGTTCTGGGACTCTGCGCCTGTCTTTCCACTGCCTCAACTCAAACTTCTGGAGGTTGAGAGTACAAGATACTTGAAAGTTCTAGAGGTTGGGAGCTTCATCCAAGGGAGAGAAGACAGCATGAGGACTCTGATGGAACTTGCTCAGCATTTTCACTTAAGGTGAGATACATAATGGCTTAGCTGGAAATGTGGGGCTCATTACAAAATTATTAACCATCATCATTTAAAGGCCTCTTATTTGACAACATCGACACTGCTAGCAAGATTGAAGACTTTCTTAAACTGAGGACTCAAAATGATTCTTGCCTTAAACAGTTTATTTTAGGTCATATGATATATATATATTCATTGACCAATCATTCAATGTAGAGTCAATGCCTTTTACTTTGAAGAGCATCTGCTGACTATAGTTCTATATTACCTTTCTTAAATAAATCATACTTATAATGCATTTTATTTCCTTTATAATCATTTTTTCCCTCAAGTGGAAAAATAATTTTAAAACACTTGCAAAGCTATCTAAGTATATCTTCCTCTAGATTTTTATAAATTCCGCCCATCCACTATCATTACACATGCCTGATCTTTAAAATCTGTTTCTCCTGCACCTAAATTGATAAGATTTTTAAAATAAAAATACATTTTATTGGATTATTACAAAGCAATCAACTACACTTTTATAAGATCAACATCCCTTTCTTTTTAAAACTCCTTTTTAAAAACAATGATGTATAACTGACATACAATAAACTGCACAAATTTCAATTGTAAAATGTAGTAAGTTTTAATATAGGTATACAACTGGGAAACCAATACGACAATCAAGATAATATCGATCATCTGAAAGGTTTCTTTGTGCCCCTTTGTAATTTCTCCACTCTTCCTCCCACACTATTACCCTCTACCCTTTCCCAGAGACCACTAATCTGCTTTCTATCACCACAGATTAGTTTGAATTTCCTAGAGTTCTATATGAATTGAACCATACAGTACATACTTTTTTTTTTGACAGCTTTCTCTCATTTGGAACATTTTTTTTTGAAATCTATAATGTATCAATAGTTAATTTCTTTTTATTGCTTAGTATTTCATTATATGAATATACCACAATTTATTTATCCATTCATCTGATGAATATTTGGGTTGTCTTTTAGTTTATTCAAGATGTTATATCAAAATACTGCAGTTTGGGCAACTTCTAAACAAAGAAATGTATATCTCACAGTTCTGGAAGCTGGAAAGTTCAAGTTACAAGCACCAACATGGTTGCATCCTGGTGAGGTCCCACTTTGTGGTTCTTAACCAGCACCTTCTTGATGTGTCCTCAGATGGTGGAAGGGGCAAGAGATGTCAGCAGATAGTTTCCTTTTGGGGGTTATTACAAATAAAGCTGCTATGAGCATTCATGTTCAAGTATTTGACAAAGATCTGCTTTAATTTCTCTTGGATAAATATCTAGGAGTAGAATGATTGAATCATGCTCTAACAATATATTCAACTTTTAAAAAAATTGCGAGTGTTTTCCAAGGTGGATGTACCATTTTACACCTCCATCAGCACTGGATGAGGGTTCCATTTCTTCTATATCTCACCAACACTTGGTATGGTTACTCTTTCTAATTTGGGCTATCCTAATAGGTGTGTAGTGTTTCCAGAGTGGCTGCACCATTGTACACTCCCATCTGCAATGTATGAATGATGCATTTCCTCTGCATCCTTACCAGTAGTTGGTGATACCACTATATATTTTATTCATTTCAGCCATTTTGGTAAATGTGTACAGATAGCTCATTGTGGTTTTAATTTGCATTTCCATGTTAGCTAATAATGTTGAACATATTTTTGTATTTTTATATATCAACTTCAATGAAATGTCTATTCATATCTTTAGCCCATTTTCTCTTTTTTTTCTCTTTAATATTTTATTTATTTATTTGAAATAGAGAGTGAAAGTGAGAGCCAGGAGACAGAGAGAAAGGGAGAAGCAGTCTCCCTACTGAGCAGAGAGCCCGCCATGGGACTTGATTCCAGGACTCTGGGATCATGACCTGAGCTGAAGGCAGACGCTTAACTAACTGAGCCATTCAGATGCCCCTCTTTTGCCCATTTTCTAATTGCAATATTTGATTTTTTTCACTATTGAATTAAAAAGTTATTTATATAGACTAGATACTAGTCCTGTGTTGGGTAAATGGATTATATATCTGTCTGTAGCTTGTCTCTCTGTCTTCTTCATATAGACTTCCCAAGAGCAAAAGTTTCTTATTTTGATGAGGTCCAGTTTATCAAATTACCCTTTCATGGATTGTGTTTTTGGTGTCAGGCCTAATAACTCTCTGCCTAGCCCTAGATCTTGAATATTTTCTCCTATTATTTATCCTACAAATGTTTGGTATTTTCACATTTGACCTTTAAGTCTATGACCCATTTTGAATTAACTTTACATTCGGGCTGAGGTTGAGGTGGAACTTTATTCATCAGCCCTCCAGATGCTTCCTGTGCTCTTATACAGAATCATTTAGAATTCCTCTAGTAGGAGATAGTCTTCCAGGCCTCTTCCTCTAGGCCTGTGTGCATGTTTCCCCCTCCTTCCTTCTCCCCAGCTGGTTCCCTCTCCATTAAGACTCTATTCACTCTACCTGCACTTAGGACCCTACTCCTCTTGCTACCTCAAGAACTTTGCTAATTTTAGTTGTCACCATCTCTCTTCCTTTTTAACTTTCTTCTCTTTTTTCCTGGACCATTACCGTGACTGTATAAACATGCTTTTATATTATGCTTTAAAATGATAATAATCATCTTTCCTTGACTTCATATCTCCTTCTCGCCATCTGTCTTATTTCACTGTATTTTATCATAGTCAACCTTTCTGAAAAGAATTATCTCTGCCCTCACTGCTCTAAGCATGATCTATGGATTGGCAGACTAGTACATTGGCATCAATGGGGACTCTAGTTGTTAGAAATGAAGAATCACAGGCCCCAATCCAGGCCTACTGGTAATTTATATGCACTTCAAAGTTTGAGAGGCATTCGATCTATATTAGGGGTTCTCAAACTTGGCACATTGGAATCGATGGAGGAAATTTAGAAAACACTAATGCCTGGGACCAATGAACAAAGATTCTGATTTAGTTGATATTGGGTGCTGCCTCAAGCACTGGGATTTCTAAAGACTTCCTGGGTGTTTTCAAATTGAGCCAGGTTTGGGAACCATGAATCTCAGTGACATACCTCCTTACTTTCCGTTAGGCTTTTAATACATTATAATCACACTTTTGCTTCCACCATCAACAGAGATGTCTCTTGTTGAGCTTACCGACTGTGGTGGTTAATTTTATGTGTCACCTTGGCTTGGCAACATTACCCAGATATTTGCTCAAACATTATTCTAGATATTTCATCCATCACTTCCTCTGTGAATCCTTCCCTGATAGCTCCCTCCTGGTCCACGTTAGGGGCATGTCCCATGTGTTTTCATGGTACTTTGTTTTTAGAAGCAGCTTAGTACCTATTATACTGTATTATAGTTTGATGTTTACTTGTTTGTCCATCCTGATAGACTACATATTCCATAAGAGCAGAAAAAGTGACTTTTAAATATCTTTATTCCTGGTGTTTAGCATGATGCCTGGCACCGAATACATGTTCTATAAGTATTTGTTGAAAGTTTAATGAATGAGGGTTGCCTGGGTGGCTCAGTCGGTTAAGCATCTGTCTGCCTTTGGTTCAGGTCATGATCCCAGGGTCCTGGCACTGAGCCCCACATTGGGTTCCCTGCTCAGTGGGGAGTCTGCTTCTCCCTCCCCCTCTGTCCCTATCCCCTGCTCATGCTCTCTCTCTCTCTCTCTCATAAATAAATAAATAAATATTTTTAAAAACACATACATATTTGCAGTAGACAGCCAGTAACTTTGAGAAAAAAGAGTGTCTGAGAACTGAAAAGGTCCTTTAGGAATGCTGACAACATCTCAGAACTCTTCAACCCAAATTAAAGATGAAAAAGTGAGGTTGATGCTAAGTGGAAGTAACTTCTCTACTTCGGGTCCCCAGTGTTTAATTCATATGTTCTGGGGCGGCTTTTCGTTCTGATCTGTCTAATTGCTTCCCCACAGAACATGCTGGGTCAGCAACGAACTCAACCAGCAGCTGCAGTAGAGCCCTCCACCCTCTGGTCACACAGTGGGGGTGTACCTGGGGTTCAGAGGGGGTGTACCTGGGGTTCACAAGCAGATTCTACAAGCTCTCTGCCCCAGGCAAGGACTGAGAACTTCAATAAGCATCTTATGGCATTAAGCACATAAGGTTTAGTCCCACCAAGTGGGAGAATTCTGCTCTTCCTGGCCAGGTAGGAAGGCTGAGTTTCTTTTAGTCCTCATATATTATACATGATAATATGAAAGAAATTCATTTTTTTTAATAAAAGAGGCCTTTATGCATATATAAGTGGATCATAATTTAAATTTTAGTAGAAAATACGAATTCAGCCTGTTTTCATTATGTGCGTTTGGATCTGTGTTAAGTGAAAGAAGCCATGGGAAAGGTGAGCCCCATTCTACCTCTCGCACTTAGCAGGACTTCTACCTTGTGAATGAGGAAAAGTGCCCTCTTTCAGGAAGACAAATTGTAAAGAGGTGCACCCACTGGCTGTGCCGGTGAGACACAGGCAGCCCTCAGATCAGTGAGAAAACAGTAAGTGGCCCTTCCCGTGGGCTGCCAGGGCTTGTGGCCAGGCCCCAAGAGCAGAGATAGAACTCAACTCCTTCCTTCTTACCTACCAGAGGGAGCCAAACCATACACTTTCTCCCTCTGTGAAAAACAGTCTATCTCTTAGAACCCAACCTTCTGAGGTTAAGAATAGGAGACGGACCTGGGTGGCTCAGTCAGTTAAGCGTCCGACTCTTGGTTTGGCTCGGGGCATGATCTCGGGGTTGTGCCCAAACTGGGAAACTGCTGAAACACCCAGGGAACTTCCACCAAGATACCCCTGGGTTTTCAGATGCTCCTAAAGGTCAGCCAGGCTGAGCAGCCATTAAGTCAACCAACACAGGGAAGGGAAGAAAACAGAATTGGAGCTGGGGAGGGTGATAGGGAGCTCCCCTAAAAGGGCAGTGGGAGTTTGTTGATGGCAGGCTCTGAGAACATTGCCCTCTCTGTGCACTCCCTCTACACATCTCAGGTCTGTGTGTCACCTAACTCTGAGGCCACAGCAGCATCTGCGCTACTTCAGGTCGACAACCTTCAGGACGGCCGCATCCTGTCAGCTGTCACTTTGGATTCACCGTAGGTCATCAGAGTAATTGTCTGTGCAGAAAGGCAGCAGACTGCTCAGGACCTAGCCCCTTGTCAGGTTCCATTTTCTAACCTCTCCTATTTGAATACAGCTATTAAGCGGAATCACTATTTCCCCCATCTCCCACCCCCACCCACCATCTCTATCCTCACCCTTTGAAGATCCTCTTTTCAAAATTGCATGACCTATTCCAGGTCATGACCTGCAGGTCATTCCAGATTGCTTGACCTATCCCCAAATTTCTTTGCTGAATAGTTTTTTTTTTGGAACTCAAAGCACATTTCCCAGATAAATAATGCTTGACAGATATGGAGATCACCCATAAAGTTCTTTTTTTCTTTTTAAGATTTTATTTATTTATTTGACAGAGAGAAAGAGAGTGTGTGAACACAAGCAGGGGGAGGGGCAGAGGAAGAGGGAGAAGCAGGCTTCCCTCTGAGGAAGATCCCAGGATCCTAGGATCATGACCTGAGTCAAAGGCAGATGCTTAACCAACAGAGCCACCCACACGTCCCTAACTTCCCAATAAAATTCTATTTAATATATGATTAAATTAATTCATAACATTTTACTCTCTTCAGTTGCTCCTTTAAATGATGGGTAAACCCAGGCCCATTGGAAGTGAGTTGCCAGCGAAGTGACTTGCCCTACCCAAGACTCTCGAGGAGGATGGAGTGAAGGCAGGGAGTGCTTGCTGGTTGTGTGGCAGACACAATACATGGCTCCAAAGGACTGGAACTCAGGCAGTGGCAAACAGATTGGATACAGCTCTAAAAGGCATCAAGGGAAAAGGACAGGGTGGCCACGTGGTCTCAATAACCAGCCAAAGCACTACTTGCCTGGTGTGGGGACAATCCCTCCTCTCCCCCATATTTATAAGAACAGATCATTATGTAAGCTAGCTTATACTTAGGCAGAGTTCCCATTGTGTCCAGCACTGTATACATATACTCACAATGCCAGGAAGTCAGTACCCCTACTTCACAGATGAAGAAAGTAAGACATACAGAGGATCAGTAAATAACCCAAGACCATAGCTGATGGCACCAAAATTCTTAACCACGACATGGTACTACCCTTTTGTGTGCAGGTGATCTGGATGAATCTGCCACTAAATAGCTCTCCTTGAAGATCGGGAGAGCTGCTGGCAAAATGCAGTGCCAATGTCGTATTAAAAAAAAGGGTGGGGACAGAAACACTTTTCAATGATCCAGTAGAAGGCATTCTTCTAAGCCTGGAAATCTGGGGTTTGTCATTAATTATGCAACTAGAACAAACCATTCCACTTCTCTGGGTGCCTGTTTCTTCACCTACTAAAGGTGCCTCTTGGATAAGACAGGTACCTTCCACCTCGAAATGCTGTGTTTCTAATTTACAGGAACAATAGGGTGTAGACAGGCTCTCATGCCCGTTTGACTATAAATACTGCCTCTACCTTTTTGTAGTCATGAGACTTCTTTAAGCCTCAGCTTCCCCTCCAGAAATGGGAATAACAATATCTACCTCTTAGGGTTACTGAGAAGACAAAAGGAGAGAATAAACGTAAAGCCTTTCCCATGTGATTTCGTTTTAGTTATGTGATTAGCACAGAAGACGCATTCAAGAAATATTCCCTTTTCCCCTTCCTCTTCATCACCTGGCATGTCCGTGCTATTAAGTGCTCCAATTCTCAAGCTCTACATACTGCAGAAGCAATAAAGACTTAGCAGTTTCTCAGAGTCGGCAAATCTGGAACCAAGTATACTGTGTCTGCCTTTTTTTACATTAAAAAATGTATTTTTATTTGGACCACTCTTTTTTTTTTTTTTTAAGATTTTATTTATTTATTTGACACAGAGATCATGAGTAGGTAGAGTGGCAGGCAGAGAGAGAGAGAGGAGGAAGCAGAGAGCCTGATGTTGGGACTGCATCCCAGGAGATCATGATCTGAGCTGAAGGCAGAGGCTTTAACCCACTGAGCCACCCAGGCGCCCCCTGGCCTGCTCTTTTAGAACTCATGTGTTGGAGACTGGGGAGAGTTATCACTTGCGATCAATCCCCTTGAATTAGCCCCACTTGCACCTGGCGCATAGTCAGCTAAAGAGGAAAGAATTCATTAATACTCTCGGAATGTCCGTCGTAATCCTCAGCCTCCAGCACCAGGCAATAGCATGCAACTCTTCAGCGACAAATTAAAGGAGAAGGCACGCCCTCTTTTCTGCTTTTCGAGAAAATATACTATGCTATATGGTATTCCTATAACGCGTCATCTAGAAAGGCATCGGACTGGAGATGGGAGTCAAAACAGACTTCGTTTTAATTCTCTGTTTTGCCACCAAGTAGCTCTGTGACCTTGGGCAAGTGACATCCCCTTTTCTGTGTTCACTCTCCATCTGCAGAATGCTACACCAGAGCTAGTTAGTTTTTCTGATTGCTTCCAAATCCAAGATTTTGTGGTTAACTTTTAATCAGGAAATTCTGTTTTTCTTATGACAGACTACTGTCCTCTCTTTCTCCCCCAGCTCAAGATTTATACCCAAACGCCTGAAGCCATGCCCAGAGCCCCACTCATTTAGCTGCCTTTGGCCATCAGCAAGAGGAGTGTCCTGCTATTCAATGGGAGCAAGCATTGTCAGTGTCATTGAACCCGAAACCTCTGACCTGGAGAGACCATAAGAATGGATAGAATTGCCACGCAGAATTAGCACAAGCTTTATTCCCCATAAGGACATAAAAAGCCCCAAAGAGTGTGGATCTAATATGTGGAAATTGTCATGGCAACTCACACCAGGGTCATAGTATCACTGGAAAGCCAGCATCTGAGAATCGTATTGCCCGTCCTCTGGTTCTCTGGGAGGGAGCTGAGTGAGTCCTTCAGGAGAATGAGAAGGCAGCCGTCCGTACAGTCATACCAAATGTCTCCCACCCACACCACCTCCCCAGGGGGTGAAAATATCTTACCGCTATCCTCTGTGACTGGATATAACCTTGCTTTGAGGGTGGAGGGGGTGTTTCCCATTTTGCCTTGACTCATGGGAGGGGCATGTGTGTGCCGCTGGACCATGCCTAGTGTCCCTAGTGGGCAGGGGTCCAGAGAGCTGTGAGCCCCCTGCACTTGTAGACACACTCCCTGTGGGCCCCAGGATGACTCAGACACAGACGGCCAGGGTGGCCAAGGAATGTCTTCCTTTGTGCTCAGGAAGAAGTGGCATGGGACACATGCAGCAGCCACTGTGCCATAACAGTTCTTTAATTCAGGTGGATATGCAACACGGAATGAGCCCCACGATGGGGATGTTGTCTCCCTCAGTGTCCTTGCAGTGTGCGCTTTAATTTGATTTTACTTATATGAGAGTAACTGAAGCATGGGGAGAGTGGGGGGAAGGGCTCCCTCCCACCATTACCTTCATAACTGAGTATTTATTTAACCATTTTCCTGTCGTAAGTGTATAAAGAAAGCCTGCTTTGTGCAAAACATCGTTGCGGTAAGGAGCAAGAAAGGCTGCAAATATAAAAATAGGCCTTCAAAAGAGTTTGCAATTTACATCGGAAATCAGATGTGCCTCAGTCATAAGGGGAAGTCAGGCAGAGGAACGCTGTCTTTGGAAGGATACAAAGGGTCAGCCTTCATATCACAAATTGGAATTCTGCTCCTGTGAATTCACTTTTTAATAGTTGGCTGCTTTTGAATAAGTAATGCATGCATACGATATAGACTCCAATGGGGACAAGTGATATTCCATGGAAAGCATTTGCCCTTTCTCCCAGCCTTTCAGATCCCATCCCCCGATGTGACCACATTTAGTTTCTTATATAATCTTCCAGAGTATTCTGTGTATTTATTTATGTCCTTGTATTTCTTTTCCTCCTTGGTTTACTTTGCATAATGACCTATCTTAGGAATCTTTCTGTATCAGTCTGTATAGACTTGCCTCATACCTTTAAATCCGGGCATACTATAGCCCACAGGTCTGCACTTGCTTTGTAAATAAAGTTTTATTGGACACAGTCATGCCCATTCACGTATTCACTGTATGTGGCTACTTTTGTCTCCCAATGGCATGTTTGAATAATTGGAACAGAGAATGTGTGACCTGCAGAACTTAAGATCTTGCTGTATGGGCTTCTACAGAAAACGTTTGCTAACTCCTGCTTTAAAAGGCTGCCTAATAGTCTGTGTGTGAAGTGTCATAGTTTAATAGTCCCCTATTAAAGGATCTATCAGTTATTTCTAATCTTTCATTAAAAATACTGCTTGAATTCATAATACATGCATGTCATTCTCCCATCTGCAAGACTATTTGTAGAAGTACCTAGGAGTGGGATTACCGAACAAGCAATGTCACGGGCTTTTCGTAGCTGTATGTGTTAATCTGGTGGGTTAATGATATAAAGGAAGGCCATGGCCAGACATTAGACCAATAGCAAGAATGAACTGAGAACTCTGTGCTGTGAGAGATGAAATGAAGAACATGGTCTCAAGGGAGAGTGCGTGGTGGCTGTCTTACCCATAGCCCTGAAATGGGACCATGGGAAGCTGACGGATAGAAAATTTGTTCTGCTATTCAAACAAATTCACGGACCGTATCAGGACTGTAGAAACCAATGCAATAGCATTCTACTCCTGTTAAGGTCACTCTTTGTCCTAATTGCAGACTCCTCTCCCTCCTCCCTCCCTGTTCTCATTCTCTAAAAAGAGCTATGTCACAACCTTGGAGGAGAACATGTGTGACTGTTGGAGCTGCTGCTTATGGGGACAGCTGTGGATATCATAAAGGACACAGAGAGTTTGACTTTGTGCAGACAGGTTTGCTTGATTCTGACTTTGCTAGAATGAACAGGTCTTGGTGATGGAGCTCTGGGTTCCCTAGCCCTTGGAGGCCAGTTCCAGCTCATCTTTAGGTGGAGGGATCTGAAATCAAGAAGCTTTGGGAAGAAAGTCACCCTTAGAAGACTCGGAAGAGTTCAGATCTTCTCTGTAGAGAATGAGAGGTGGAACCAAGAACCAGGAAAAACTCAGAGCTCTCCTTCTGCCCACTGTGTGCCTGTGTGCCCGTCCCTAAGCCAAGGGTGAGTGGATAGGGATGAATAAGAGAATAACAGCAGCTGATCAAATGGCTTACAGCCTAGGTGAAGAAGCAGATACACTTGCAGTTCCCCAACAGGGAGCACCTTTTATATTTTCAAGAAAAGCACAGCAAGACTTGACATCTGTCAGATATGGCGCAAACAACTCACTCAAAGTAGTTCATTCATAGCTTCAACATGAGATTGAAACACTCCTTTTGATAGCACTGTATCTTTTCAAAGCTAGATCTTTGGAAGTTGCTGAGCTAAAATGCAAGTAACACACAAAACTCAATATGGAACAGAAGGTGAAGCTGGTCATATCCGATTTGATTCCAAGTTTGAGAAGCCGTGCTTGTCAGTTACACCCATCACACTAGTAAGTGATTGGGATTTTTAGGAATGAAATAAACCATACTTTCTTTTTTTTTTTCTTCCAGTTAATGTGTATTGTTTCCTCGGATGACTACTAGGTTGTTGGAACAGAAATATTTGTAAAGTTGTTTACACCTAACTATGTAATAAGTGGGACTGTTGGGTGTTTCTCTTGGCCCTGGTACACTGGGAAAATATCACTGAAACACTAAGCACATTATGAGCCAAAAAAGTCCAGGAACTTGAGATGGATGCGTACCACTACTTACCAGCATTGTGGCCTTGGAAAGGTTAACACTTTAAGCTCTACCGGAAGTTCCTCTATTATAAGATAGGGAGAATAGGACTAACTGCCCTGAGGGCTATCCCGAAGGTTAATGAGAGAATGCAAGTCAGGGGCCCAGCACAGGGGTGGCATTCAGTAATCCATAAGAATGGGCAAATAGAGATCCACAGAACTCTGGGAACTACAGAAGCAGTATTTAGTCTCTACCCTAACTATCTCAACCCTTGATTCACTTGTAAGCCTACAGCTTTAAATCAAGTGCTATTGTCAGGGGTTATATTGCACTATCTGTAACATCTGGAATCAACTAAGTCATTATGAAATCAGAAAATTAGCAGTCTCCCTGAGGTTGGTCATGGTCCTATATGAATGATTTCATTGTCAGTCTTCTGTTAGAGCTTTCCTCCTTACATTAGTTCACAGATAATTTATTCTGTGATTTTTTAAAATAGTGTTTTAAAACTAGGGTTTTAGGATTTTAAAAATAGGGTTTTAGGATCACCTGGGTGGCTCAATTGATTAAGCATCTGCCTTCAGCTCAGGTCATAATCCCAGGGTCCTGAGATTGAGTCCTGTATCGGGCTTCCTGCTCAGTGGGGAACCTACTTCTCCCTTTCCTTCTACTACTCTCCCTGCTTGTGCTCTCTCTTGCTCTGTCAAATAAAGAAATAAAATCTTTTTTAAAAATAAAAATATAAAAATAGGGTCTTAGTAAATCTAGTGATATTTTAAGAGATAAATTTAGGACAAATGCATCAAAACTATTCTCTGGCATCTCGAAATATGTCTGTGTTTCAAAAAGTCCTCTTGGTTTGACTAGAGTACAGTTTTACTGTGCTTTGTATTTTTAAAAAGCTAATTTTGGATCTCAGGTTTTTTCCTCCAAAAGATTAATCTATGGTAAGATTCATGACTCCATGTTAAAAAAAAAAAAACAAAACAAACAAAAAAAAAAAAAACCATTTCATTTTGAATGCTACCTTAATTCCAAAGCAGCCACGAAGATGGTTATTTTCACCATTAAACAGAGCCTTCCTGGCCTTTCGGCAAAGCTGCTAACTTTTCTGCCAGTTCCAGATGGGTTTTAAGAACTCATTAGATTTGTTAATTTTAGGGAAGATAAAGCAGATTTAGATAAATAAGAAGGAAAAACCCACACTCTAATTGTCTAGATCACAGGTTCTCAAATGCAAGTTAGGGATACACACCAGTAGACATTTGGCAATGCCTGGGGACATTTTTGGTTCTCACACCTGGGGGAAGATTGGTAGTGTGTATCTAAGGAATAGAAGCCAGCTATGCTGCTAAATGTCTTATAATGCACAGAACAGTTGCCCATAACAAAGAATTAATTATCTGACCCAAGACATTAAGATGACTGAGGTTGCAAAATCAATGCTGGTTTCACTGTTACTGCTTTTCTTCACTGAACCACACATTTTCTGGATTCTTTTTTCTAAAACCTCCTTCTCCTGACATGACAAGGGCTTTTTCTCTTTTTTAAAAATATTTTATTTATTTACTTATTTATTTATTTTGACAGAGAGAGAGAGATCACAAGTAGGCAGAGAGGCAGGCAGAGAGAGAGGGGGAAGCAGGCTCCCCGCTGAGCAGAGAGCCCGATGTGGGGCTCGATCCCAAGACCCTGAGATCATGACCTGAGCCAAAGGCAGAGGCTTAACCCACTGAGCCACCTAGGTGCCCCCTGACAGGTGCTTTTGAATGATGAGTTTTGGAAAGTATCTTAACAGCGACTGCAGAAAAATACCAAGTTTTTGTCCAAACCAGTGGTCCTCAACATTTCTACACTTAGTATCGCCTAGAGGGACTTTTAAACCATGTCAGTGTCTGGACTCCACCCTTTGACCAATTAAATCTAAATCTTCAGGGATGGAACCAGATCACAGCATGTTTTAAAACTATCCCAAGTTTAGGGGTCCCAGGGTGGCTCAGCTGGTTGAGTGTCTACCTTCGGCTCAGGTCATAATCCCAGGGTCCTGGAATGGAGCCCCATATCTGGGTCCTTCTCCGTGGGGAGTCTGCTTCTCCCTCTCCCTCTGTACCCCACCCTCCAGTCATGCTCTCTCTACTCGCTCCCTCTCTCAAATAAATGAGTAAAATCTTTTTTGACAAAAGGGGGTGCCTGAGTGGCTTGGTTGGTTGAGAATCCGATTCTTCATTTCAGCTCAGATCATGATCTCAAGGTCCTGGGATTTCATCGTATGTTGGGCTCCATACGCTCAACAGGGAGTCTGCATGAGGATTTTTTTTTTTTCTTTCTCTCCCTCTGTTTTCTCTCGCACTCTCTCTCTCTCAAACAAATAAATAAATAAATCTTAAAAAACAAAACAACTTTCCCAAGTGATCTTTATGTATACCCAGGGACAGGTACCATGAATCTAAACACGTAGAAAAGTTATTTGCTATGCTACTCATGTATCCATAAACAGAGAACTCAGTTATGAGAGGGAGAGAGTGATTTCTATCAGTGCAGTGTAGCAATGCCTTTTCCCCCCCAGGGGTCATTTGACTATTTAAATCAAGAGATTTTTGAGATTTTTTTCACTCATGTGGCTTGATCACTTGAGATATTTCACTTATCATGGCTGATCCATGCATGTATAGATAAAATGTTATGTATCTGTAATTTCTTTTTTAAGATTTTTATTTATTTGACAGACAGAGATCACAAGTAGGCAGAGAGCCCAATGCGATCTCAGGACCCTGAGATCATGACCTGGACTAAAGGCAGAGGCCTTAACCCACTGAGCCACCCAGGTGTCCCCAAATCTGTAAATTCTTAAGAGTTTTCTTATTCTTTCAAAAAATTATAAGGAAAAGAGAATTTTATTCTGGCTCCCCAAGTCTCTGCTTTCAGCTTTGCTTACATCTAAAGAGGCCAGGAATGTTTTTTTTCTGTGGTTCACATGTACCAACTGAACCGGGATACCTCTCAGCACCCTGAAAGGCCAAAATAAAGTTTCCCAATTTACTTTTTCTCTGTCCCTTTCACCTCTACTCCCAATCCCCCTAGCAAATACTGGTCAAGCAGATGGTTTTGTTGTGATGCCCCAGAGGTTAACAGATGTGAATTCTGATGGAATAACAAGAGGACAGACCTTTGCCGTTGCTGCATTGAGACCAAGCACATGGTCTGTCCCCAGCAAATAAATGCTGCCTCATAGGGATTTTAATTTTTTAATTAAAGATTTTAAATTAAAATTAAGAGTTTAAATATTCTGAGCTAGGGTCAAAGACTTTTCAGAATCAGGGCTAAAGTAGAAGTCAATAAGAAAGAACATCACAGGAAATGGACATTTTTTAGTAGATCACCTGCTTCTCATTTCCCAAGGGTTAGGTATTAACATGATAAGGCTGGGAGCTCAAGAAATAAAAAATTCAGCACCCCACCAGTAGAGAACATTTAGTGTTACCTTCTAGCCCTCCCCAGTACCCTCCTTGTAGGACCCCAGATGTTTGGGGAAGTAGGCCTCTTTTTCTTGAGTCTTTGATAAACTTCTAAAAGTGGCTTTATCAAAATGGGGTCTGGGCCCATCGATATGTCCTCAGGGGTCCAAGGGTTTTTCTTTAATAAATATTTTTACTATTATGCTATCACTTGATTCTGAATGGTATGTTTAACCCAATTCTAATCATTTGAATAACTACCTTATGCTTACTATGCCACTTAAACTTGGCTTCTGTTTATAATCAAAGCCTGCAAAGGTCACTGATGTTGGAGTCCATACTAGATACCTGATTTAATAGAAATAATTTGATTATTAGTGTTCTTTGCTTTAATGTTTTTATTTTGATGTATAAAAAGGTATCACTTAGAGGCTAATTCTTTCTAGCACTAAATCCATATCAGCTGTTCTGCTTCTGCAAATAATTATTTGTTTTGTTTTTTTATTTATCTAAGAGCCATAAGCATATTAATGTTAATACACGGATAACATTTTTTAAAAAATGTCAGGGGGCACCTGGGTGACTCAGTGGGTTAAAGCCTCTGCCTTCAGCTCAGGTCATGATCTCAGGGTCCTGGGATCAAGCCCCGCATTGGGCTCTCTGCTCAGCGGGGAGCCTGCTTCCTCTTCTCTCTCTCTCTGCCTATTTCTCTGCCTATTTGTGATCTCTGTCTGTCAAATAAATAAATAAAATCTTTCAAAAAAAAAGTTAGTTCGTTTGAGCACTTATTTTTTTCCTTTAAAAATGCTTCACCCATTGGACTTTTGGGAAATGCAGGGCCAGAAGATTTCTTTTAAAACCAAACAAATTGAAACCTCAGATTTTGACTGATACGACCTTGGAGCCTGGCTGACCCAACATAGACTTAGATTTTCTATCCCAATGCCAGGATGAGAAGGTAGATTGTACCAGACTTCCCCCGCCTCCACCAGAAGGCTACTGGCCATATTTCTCTCCCATCATCCCAGGTAGACTTGCTGAATACTTGCAAATAAAAAAAATCTGAAAATAACATTATAAATAAGAATACAGACTGTAAAATTTACTTAATATTGATGTAATTTCAGGACTAATGCTCATAATCCTTTTATCTAAAATCTGCTGGGGGTGCCTGGGTGGCTCAGTTGGTTAAGCATCTGCCTTCAGCTCAGGTCCTGATCCCAGGGTCTTGGGATCAGCCCTAGCATTCAGGATTTGGCTCCTTGCTCAGCGGGGAAACTGCTTCTTCCTCCCCCTCTGCCATTCCCCCTGCTTGCTCTCTCTCTGGTTCTCACACGCACACACTCTCTCTCAAATAAATAGATAAAATCTTTTAAAAAATAAAAAATAAAATTTGTTGTAACCTATTTCACTGCATGACCCCCACCCCCTGCAAAGTCCTCCTAACCAAATACCTTGGGGTGTATTTGGTCTCACAGGTGATCACAAACATCCCTGATCAGATATCATCTGTTGTTTACTGTTTCTTTCTCTGAGCCTCCTGTAGCTCTGTAGAGACTGGTCCTCCCAGGACTATTGTCACTTTGCAGGACACCACCCCCGATGCTCTGGTCTCTGGAGTTCAAGGCAGTGAAGTACAAGACTTGTTGTCCACCCCACCCTTTATTTTACCCGTTTTTAATGTAATATTGTGTTAGCAAGATACCAAAACTCTTGTGCTTTAACATCTTACAGATTTTCTATTTAAAGGAAAAGGGGGGGGACCCCAAAACAGTTTTTACCTATGGCTCTCTTTCCCTTGGATCAAAAAGTAGAATTGTGGGAGCCTGGCTGGCTCACTCAGTAGAGCATGTGATTCTTAATCTTGGAGTCATGAGTTGAAGCCCCACATTGGACATAGAGATTACTTTTTTAAAAGTAATTTTTTAAAAAGTAGAATTGCTATCTCAAAAGGAAAAGGGAGAAGACAGTCACTTAAAAGCCAAGGAGAGGGGCCTCAAAAGATGGTGACTCTGCTCATGTCTTGATCTCAGACTTCTGGCTTCTGTCACTGTGAGAAAATAAATGGGTATGGTTTAAGCCGCCCAGTCTGTGGTACTTTGTTACGGTGGCCCTCGCAAACTAATACAGGGAAAAAGAGCTTGAGACTTCGGAAAACTCTAAGTAGTACTGAGGGTCCCATTAGGTGGTGTCAGTCTTAGAGTTCTTCAAAATTCTATGTGTAACCGAGAGATTCATCAACAGCGAAACATTAGTTCTCGTCATTGCCACCCCATGACTATGTCTTCTTGGAGTTCCCATCGGCATCTTACTTGTGCCTATGTTATAAAACTATGTCCAGCCTGTCCCTCCACCACTAGACTATGAGCCCCTCAAGGAGGAGGGTGGTATTTGCGTCTCCTTTGCACATCTGGCTCCTAGCACACAGTAGGTGCTCAACAAATGTTTATGGAATAAAGGATTTAATAAATGAATAGATTGATAGAAAAAAATAGAGATACTTTAAACTAAAAGATAACGTGAGGGAGTTTTGGGTCCCCCTCCCCCGCCAGGGGATTTACTATTTACTCCTCTGTTCGGTCAACGTTGCTGTGGCAGCTAGTGACATTGGACTGAGCCACCTAGAAGCCATCACACCTCTGGTAGTCATGAGTGAGATAACTGGTACCCTAACTCAGCAAGCATTGTGGAGGGTTGAGTCAAGGTCCCATGCTCTGGGAAATCTTCTGTGGCTGCCTGTCCCTGGGGATGAGCCCACTAATGAATGCCAGCAAGGAAGATGGTAAGCGAAGTAAAAGCTTGGCCCATTCAGACACATTGGTTGTTAAAAGGGTACATCTTCTCCCCTTCTAAACTGCTTTCTCTTGGGAGCCCCTTGACTGCTGTATAAACAGTTTACCCAAAAGGGGGCAGCAAGCATTTTCTCTAAAGGGCCAGGCAGTAATTACTTCTGGCTTTGTGGGCCCTGTGGGTCCCAGGGTGCAACTATTGAACTTCACCCTTGTAGTACAAAAGCAACCTTGGACCTTGTGTAATGAGTGTGGCTCTGTTCTAAGAAAACTGTGGGCACGGCAACTGGAATTTCATATAATTTTCACAAGTCACGAAATACCCTTGTTTTGATTTTTTTTCTTCCCCCTACCATTTCAAAAGTGTAAAAAATCCTCGGCTTGTGGGCTGTAGGAAAATGGGTGTCAGGCCAGATGTGGCCCACACGCTATAGTTCGCCTGCTCTTGAGCTAAAGCAGGATCTTCCCCTCAACCTTGTCTGTTTTCTTCTCTTATTTATTTCCTTCCCTGTCTGTATCCAACCTTTTGTTTCTTTCTCTTGTCTATTTCCTTCCTTATCTGTTTCCAAAATTTCGTTCCCTTTCCTTGTCTATCTCCTTCCTTGTCTGTTCCCAACTTGGTCCATTTCCTTCCTTGTCTATTCCTTTTGCTCCAGTAAACAATGATATTCAAATGTGACTATTTCTTAGAAAGCAATGGACTCTCAGATCTGTCATTTACAGCTCAATGTGAATGAGTAAATATCAAGGCCTTTGCCTTAAAGCCTGGGCAGATAGTGAAGATTAAAGATACTCCAAAGGAAGCAAGAAGACATAAAGCAAGTTTAACTGGACAAAGCCTTGTTTGTCTGCAGCCTACAAAACAGAGCTCATTTTGGTTGCTGCTCAGGAAAAAGTGATTTCCCACTGAAAAAGAATGAGCGTGTTTCTCTTATCAGAGTAGAGCCCCCCTTTCAAATAAATCAAGCAAGTTGTTGATGATGTCTTGGCCTCACACTTCTACCTGTGTGATTTGCTGACCTCAAATTGTGAAGCACTGGTCTGGGCCACGGGAAAGAGGGAAAGAGGACTCACGACTGACATGATCTGGTGTTGTGCCAGTCTGCACAGAATTAGAAGATGGATTATTGTGGATTTGTTTTCCTTTAGGAATTAGGGCTGGTGCTGGCTTAGCTTCAGGGCAGCCAAGGTATTAACTGAAATGCATTTCTATCTTAACAGCCATATCCCGTTTAGCCACAGTGACTTTGGAGTGACTTCCAAAGCAATCTCATCAGAACGGCGTCGGCAGATTAAGGCTAACTTTCATGTCAGAATGGCACGCAAGGAGAAATGAAAATGCACCACATAGGTTTTCCTACTGCAAAAGAAAAAAAAGAAGAAGAAGAAGAAGAAGAAGAAGCGGCAGCAGAAGCAGCAACAGCAGCCAGACTGTGGCAGGTAAGCTAACGAATATTGGTTGAACTTTCCCAATGGATCTCCTTGGGTCAACTAGCTTCAGGAAATGCAAAGCAATATAAAACATTCAAGGCAAGTAAAAATGCTGTCTCTGTGGCTGGTCGTGCACCATGTTGGAGGCAAGACTGATCTGAAGTCCTTTCTCCTATATCCTTCGCTGTTTGCTAAGTTCACTACACTCGATCAGAGCAAACACATACACTGGGGATGGCTTCCATGATGACTCTCCTCTTCACTGAGAAGTCACCAACCTGTGGGAGCCTCTGCTTCCTCATCTGCAGAACGGGGCTTAGACTCCACATCTCAGGATTATGATAAGGATTACACAAGATAACACACGTGAGGATACCTTATAAACTGCTCATACTGGCTTTCATTTTACCCTTTCTCCTTGCTTTGAGCCCACACAGGAATGTGTCCTAGTCCGCTGCAGGGAAACTGAGGAACGGGCAGCTGAGTCAGCTACCCAGGCAGTCTTCTTGCCTCTTGCCCTATCAGTAAGTACTTGCCAAAAGGATGTGTGACTGGGGCAGGAGACAGCAGATGTAAAGAAACAGTTGATTTCTTGAAGGGCCAGGACTGGAAATTTTTTTTTTTTCTGATGTAATTCAATTTGTTAGAAGCCCTTCATTTTTACCTGCCATATCCCTGCCGGGCCAATTCTGTACAGATCACCTGTCCTATTTTTCAAATACACAGAGAAATCCCCAACACATCACCAAGCAAATAGGCACACATGCTTGGATAAGCCTTACAAAGACCGCTAGGTGGTCACCCATATTCAGTAGTTTAAGAGTTCCACTGAGGTTTCTCTGCTGTAAAATGCCTCCCTATGAACTTGTGAAGCAGATGGGTCTGATAAACCCCCGATGTGAAGCCTCTGGGAACTCAGGGTTCAGCTCTTCCCCCTTGTCATTCATGCATTCACTTAAAATGTTAGTAAGCTCCCATGGCTAACAGAGCCCTGCACTAGATTCTATGCCATCCAAAGATGCAAGAAGTCATACAAATTTGAGCATCACCCTATAGGAAATTGCAGTTGAATGGAGGAGACAAGGCATGAAAGCAAGTGTCTATTAACTGTATATTGTGCTCCCAGAGCACTAGAGAATAATTACAAAGCCCTGGGTGTCATTGTATGATCT